>NC_053428.1:92551748-92735877 GCF_007990345.1 Gossypium hirsutum | reverse complement strand
TAAATTAATGTAACGCCCCAAAATTTCTAATTTGTTATTGTAAAAAAATATGACACAAATATTTGTCTGCTTCAATAGTTAAGTGTTCTGGGTGAGTGTATGAGGTCCCAAGCTCAAGCCTTGACTTGGGAAATTTTTGGTATTTTTATTAATAAAGCCTTATCTCTGGTCAGTAGGCTTATAGTTAAAAGTTGGAAAAAATATATCAGATATAGACCTGCTGCTCTAGTGGCTAAGGTTTCTGTAGGAGGGTGGGAGGTTTGGAGTTCAAGTTCTTATGTGAGCAAGGGAATTATTGTTGTTGCCTGGCTATGTGGCATGGTGGAGTCCTAGTCAAATTGAAATTTTCGAGTAGTGGAGTTGTTGTGGGAGGTTAGGGAGAGAATTAAGGAGATGAGTTACCAGATTTTTAGGCATTATCTTTTTGTTTAGTTTTTTTTCAAATTTCAGACTCTTTTCCACCTTACTGACATTTTCTCTCTTCTCCCTCACTCTCAATTTCTGATTTTCCTCTTTTTTTCTAAATAATAAACCCTTGCTACTGAATTTCCTTTGAATTCCCCTTCTATTTTCGTTGTCTTTCTTCATCTTATTCCTTTGTGCAAGCATGCAATTCTGTTGTACGGTAAGTTTTCATTTTATTAAACTCAAATGTTACTCTAGATAAGGGATTAAGGGTGTTTCGTTGACTGTTTAAGAGTCGATCGTAAGATTGGAATTAACATTCATCGATTTGACTCAAAGTGGTGATCGTTTGGTAAGCGTATAGGGTATGCGTTTTCTTGTGTTGTTTAGGCGAGGGGTTTTGGCTTTGAATTCTTTCTTAACTTTGTTGAACTCTTCATTAATGAGGAATGGTTATTTTTACAGTAGTGAATCATTTTGGTTATTATCTCCCTCGTGTTGAGTAGTGGTGGAATTGTGCGAAGTTAGAAGGTTTTTAGTGATCTCGAGATTTGTGTATGCAGTGAAAACGATACAGATGTGTACCCAAAACGCAAAAAATGGGATTCGATGAAAAGGTAAAATTACTTGCTGTCGAAAAAATAACAGAAATAAAAGAAAATGATGCGAAAAATTGTAGAGAAAGGAAATAAAGGTGTTATAATCTTGGAAATCAACATCATGCACTAAAATAGTTTTGGATAGTAGCAGTAGTCTAAATTTGAAAAATCATCTAAAATAGTAAAATTGATTTAGAGGTTGAATAAATATGAAATTAAAGCTTCTTGAGTCTAGGTTTCCATGGAAGAAACAGTGTAAGTAATGAAATTGTAAGTTTTGAGATATAATAAATTTTGTGAGACAAGGTCAGAATGGTTTCAAGTTCCCCTGTTCTGACTTTGGGAAACCATCAAAATTTGTAAAAAATAATTAGGGGCTTAAATATGTATATTTTAAACCCTTAATCAGTCTACTTTCATGAGAAACAAATGGAAACATCATCCAAATTTCGTATTAAGAGATAAATATTTTAGTAAGGAAAGGTTGAAGTTGTCAAATAGCATAATAGGGATAACTTTGAAGATTTTCTGTACTTATTTGATAATCTATAAATTCTAAAAATTTTATGGTAGAAAATTATTTGAGTCTAGTTTCGAAACATCAAGCGGATCTTAATTTGGAATTCTGTAGCTCAAGTTATAAATAATTTAGTGACAATGACTCAAGTATGACAGCTCTGAATGATCATATTAGTAAATTGTAGAAAACATATATGAAATATTTAGCTAGAGTGGGTTACATTCAAACAAATTTATCACACGGGCTAAGCTTAATTTGCGGCCGAGTTGGGTCACCAAAGGGCACACACAGGGGTGGGCCCATTTTTTATCGAAATGTCTTCTAAAGGTTGGCTGTAAGGTCGGTAGTGCCTACTTAGGCCCTAAATAGTGAAATTGACTAAATGATATTTGTTACTTAGCTGTTAATATCTAAACTGAATAATATGTATTGAAAATTCGCACAAATCAGCATAGTCATCCACTGGTACATGTTGCATTGCAATTGGGTTAGGGTTGTTATTGGAGGAAGTGTACTGAAAGGCTTTAAGCCCTAATTTTATTTGGGCAGCGTCTAGATTGTAAACTGACTGTTTTGTGTCATATTCGTAACTAATTGGAGTTGTAGGGATGGGTGGGTTGATTATATCCCCACAGGAGGTAGGGTTGGAGGAGATGGTATTATAGGAAACCAGTTGGGTAGGTTTGCTATTGCCCTATTGTTACTGCTACGATACTGTAATGGTGTGAAAAACTCACCCTTTCTGGCTATGTGACAGGTAATCCCAGACTTAGATGATCGTTGCCGGAGGACCAGCGGTGACCTAGTAATTTTTGACTCATCGTTTTCAATTTACGTTTTATGATTAATTATATTGATTATTTGGGTTGTAATTTAATGCCCTCTGGACTTTGGTTTTAAATTTTGGTTTTTATTGTTACTTTATGGATTATACCCTGTGGTCGTAGAAATCCGGTTTTCAAAGTTAAAGTAGTTTCTAAACGCATACTCACTAGACTGTTTATTAAAGCTTTCGCAACGAGTGATGTTCCAAATCAACTATTCTAAATGAATAAAGCCGTTCTTCCAAAGTTCCTAAAGCAAGGATTTACTAACACGATAATACACTGACGGCCCAAAGTTGACCCTAGTGAAAAGTGGTTTCGGGACCACGAAACCGAGTCTTATAAATAATTAAAAATTATATTCTGTGTTTATGATGTGAGTAATTGCATGTGTGAAAGTTTCATGCATTAATTTGATCATCTTTATGTGAATCTTTTTTTATATGGACTTATATGAACTTTGTTGGAAAGTGAGAGGCTAATTTACAATGGTCTAATAGTACATGCATTGAAAGGAGTGGTTTTGCATGTCAATTTACCCAAGTTAAATATGGTGGCCGGCCATGTTATGTAGTAAATAATATTATAACTATTTTATGCTAATAGTTTATGTTACAAAATGAAATAATGAATAAGGTTAATAAAATACAAGTTAGTGGAGGAAAAACCAAAGTTAGCCTATGTTTTCTCCTCCATTGCCGTAACTAGAGAAAGAAGAGGAAGAAAAGCCTTTGGGGAAGAAAATTCGGCTAAGGTGGATACCTAAAGTAAGCTCAAGAGCAAGGGGAACTAGATCCGATAAAGGGAAGGAAAAAGTAATTGAATAGCCGTTGAAGTCGTTCGACGACATTTGAGGTAAGTCTTCGAGTAATGACCCTACTTGAATTATATTGAAATGAATAGTCATACTATGACGGATAGTCGAATGTGCTTAGAGACTATGTTATAAAGCCAATTGAAATTATGTTCTTTGTGTGCGGCTACTGAGCCGAAATTTGAAAGGTTTAATAAATGTTTTGTGTTTGAGCCTTAGTAACGAAGAAATGATATGAATGTGTTATGATTATTGACATATGTGTGCATGAACATTGGAATATATCCGGGTTATGACCCGAAGGCAATTATGCGAGTTGACATATCCGGGCTAAGACCCGAAGGCAATTATGCGAGTTGATATATCCGGGCTAAGACCCGAAGGCAATTATGCGAGTTGACATATCCGGGCTAAGACCCGAAGGCAATTATGCGAGTTGATATATCCGGGCTATGACCCGAAGGCAATTATGCGGGATGATATATCCGGGCTAAGACCCGAAGGCAATTATGCGAGTTCATATGTCCGGGTTAAGACCCGAAGGCAAATGTGTTTGTGGCTGTATTCGGTTAAATACCGAAGAAACTTGGGTTTGAATGTGAGCGTTTTGTGCTGTAACTAATTTAATAATTATGCTTGACCAACCCGAATGATAAGGTATGTTTGCGTGTGCATTGGAAAAGTCGGTTCGTTTTAAATAGTGTTTGTGCGATCGGCTAACGAATTTTCGGCTTTTAGAAAGGTTGATACCTTGTGTATCTATGTTGATGAAGTGTGAAGTAAGTATGATTATGAGAATGTGTGTTAATAAAGTGATTTAGTTAGCTATGTGAATGTAATACTGTAGTCAAAGCCGATTTCATTACTTGAGACTTACTAAGCTTAAAATGCTTACCCGGTTGCTTTGGCTCTCTGTTTATAGATTTTGTTCGTTAGCTATCGGATTCGGGATCAGCGAAGTCGAAGTCATCTACACTATCAAGCTCTTTTGGTACTCTTTTAGTTGAACTCTGGATATGGCATGTATAGGACTACCCCCGTTGTTTAAGTTCTTTTGTGATGTATGTGTGTAAAGCCATGCGAAAATGGCTTGTAGATGTGGAGTATGGCATTAGACCATTTGTGTTTATGTATGTATATATATGGTTTCACGATGTGACTATGGATTGAAATGGAAGTGTTGGGCTAATGATCAGCCATTGGAATGGCTAAATATGATCACATGTGGACCTATGTATGGCAAAACCCTAGTTGGTCCATGGTAACCACAAAATAGGTAAAGTTTATCTTGAAAACAGATTTTGACAGCAACAGTGGTGTAGAATTGAAAAATCACATAAATTCGTAGGAGTGGAATTAAATAGTGAATAAATTATGTAATCGAACCTTGATGAATCTACTTTCATATGGAAGTAACGAAACAATTATAGGAACAGTACAGGAAGAGATATTCGGGTTCTTGTGGAACAGGGCCAGAACAGTTTCTGGATTCACTGTTCCGCCTTTGGAAATTCACTATAAATTGACCAGAGATAATTAGGGGTCATACCATATATGTATGGATTCCTCTCTGAGTCTAGTTTCCATAGAAACAAACGGCATTAGTATTGAAGCCCTGTGCAGAGAGATATCCCAGTCGTAATGGGAAAAGGTCAGTGTAGTCGACCCCTGTAACATGAGAGACTTTGACTAATAAACTGTACTAATTGGCCGACCAAAAATTCTAGAAAAAAATATATAGGTGGGAACATGAGTCTAGTTTCAGGGAAAAATCACAAAACTGATTTCGAGTTGTGAAACTCAAGATATGATTTTTGAAGCGACTAGTACTCAGACTGGGCAGTGTCTGGAAAAATTTTTAAAAGTCTGTCAACACCTCGTATTCGACTCCGGTGACGGTCTCGGGTTTGAGGTGTTACAATTTAGTGGTATCAGAGCTACGGTTTAGTCGATTCTAGGACTACCGTAATGTGTTGGGGTCTAGCTATACATGCCATTTTATGTGATTAATTGATAGTGTGGTGATTTCTGACATTTGCAAATGTGTTTATTTATAGTAATGGATCCCGATCCCAACCGAGCGGTAGCTGATGATCTTGAGAGTGTAGCGCCTGCTCCCGCACAAGGGACAGCGCCGGTGGACTCTCAACCTAATGCGAGTAACCCGAACGATGAAGCTAGACAAGCTTTCTATAGCGTGATGAATGATTGGTTCAACCAATACATTCGAACTAATACGGCTGTTCCACAACCTCCATTCCCGACAAACACCACCCCCGCACCTACAATACCTCCGGTAACTGACCAAATAAGGTCAAATAAGCCCCCAGTTGACCGAATCCGAAAACATGGGGCTACTGAATTTAAAGCTACGGATAGCGACGATGCCGAGCAAGCTGAATTTTGGTTGGACAACACTATCCGGGTACTCGATGAGCTATCTTGTACACCCGATGAATGTCTAAAGTGTGCTATCTCCTTGCTACGTGATTCTGCCTACTATTGGTGGAGTACTCTGACTTCTGTCGTGCCCCGGGAGCAAGTAACTTGGGAGTTTTTCCAAACTGAGTTTCGGAAAATGTATATCAGTCAGAGATTTGTTGATCAAAAACGGAAGGAATTTCTTGAGCTTAAGCAAGGTTCTATGTCAGTTACTGATTACGAGCGAAAATTTGTTAGACTTAGTAGATACGCTCGGGAATGTGTTTCGTCCGAGGCTGTTATGTGTAAACGCTTCGAAGATGGGCTGAATGAAGATATAAAAATGTTCGTTGGCATTCTTGAGATACGAGAGTTCGTAGTACTTGTCGAGCGAGCTTGTAAAGCCGAAGAGCTTAGAAAGGAAAAACAAAAAGTTGATGTGGGAACCGGGGAGTTTCGTAAAAGATTCTCGGGAAAGTCTCATCAACAGGCATCGAAGAAATTTCGAGATGATGTGGGCCGGTCTAAAAGCACTTCGGGCCTTTTTAGACGAGATCGTGATCGACCCCCTGTGGGTACACGAGGCACTTCAGTCGCCAGTGTTGGGAATGAACGTCGAGGCCGAACGGAATGTCGACATTGCGGTAAATGGCATTTGGGGAGTTGTAGATTCCATGACCGCTCCTGTTACAAGTGCGGATCAGTGGACCACTTCATTAAAGATTGCCCGAGGCTGTCCGAACAGAATGTAAATCAGAGTGGGAAACCGGGTGCTACCACTGCTCGAGGTAGACCATCTAGAAATATGGGCAATGCTAGTGGTGGTCAGAGAGGATCTAGAGATGCTACGACCAGATCCGAGGCTCGTGCACCTGCTAGAGCATATGCTATACGTGCCCGCGAGGATACTTCTTCGCCTGATGTTATTACCGGTACTTTTACTCTCTTTGATACTAATGTAATTGCTTTGATTGACCCCGGTTCTACTCATTCGTACATATGTGAAACCTTAGCATCCAGTAAGACTTTACCTATTGAGTCTACTGAGTTTGTAATTCGGGTGTCAAATCCCTTGGGTCGTTACGTGCTTGTCGACAAAGTGTGTAAGAAATGTCCCCTAGCAATTCGAGGTTCCTGTTTTCCAGCGGACTTGATGCTTTTGCCGTTTGATGAATTTGATGTTATCCTTGGGTTGGATTGGTTGACCGTGCATGATGCGGTTGTGAATTGCAAAAGCAAGACTATTGATTTGAGGTGTGCAAATAACGAAGTAGTCCGAATTGAGTCCGCGGACTTGGAGGGGATACCAGCTGTAATATCAGCAATGTTGGCACAGAAATATGTGAGAAAAGGGTGCGAAGCATACCTTGCGTATGTACTGGATGACCAAGAACTAGAAAAGAAACCTGAATCTGTGCCGGTGGTTTGTGAATACCCGGATGTTTTTCCTGAAGAATTGCCGGGTTTACCACCTGTTCGGGAGATAGAGTTTGGTATTGAGCTTATACCTGGGACTACGCCGATTTCGATAGCTCCGTATCGTATGGCACCAACTGAGTTAAAAGAGTTGAAAGCTCAGCTGCAAGAATTGACGGATAGAGGTTTCGCTCGGCCAAGTTTCTCACCTTGGGGTGCACCAGTATTGTTCGTGAAAAAGAAGGACGGAACCATGAGGTTGTGCATTGACTATCGTCAACTGAATAAAGTGACGATAAAGAATAAATACCACTACCGCGTATCGATGATTTGTTTGATCAACTAAAGGGGGCCTCAGTGTTCTCAAAATAGATTTGAGATCGGGTTATTATCAGTTGCGGATTCGAGATTCAGACGTACCCAAAACTGCTTTCAGAACGAGGTACGGTCAGTACGAATTCTTAGTGATGCCGTTTGGGCTCACTAATGCCCCGGCAGTATTTATGGATTTGATGAATCGAATCTTCAGACCATATTTGGATCGGTTCGTAGTTGTGTTCATTGATGACATCTTGGTCTATTCAAGAGATGAGACCGAACATGCTGAGCACCTGAGACTAGTGTTGCAAATTTTACGGGATAAGCAGTTATATGCTAAGTTCAGTAAGTGTGAGTTCTGGTTAAGAGAGGTTAGCTTCTTGGGTCATGTGGTATCCGCGTCGGGTATTCGAGTTGACCCGAACAAAATTTCAGCCATACTTGACTGGAAACCTCCGAGAAATGTTACTGAAGTTCGGAGCTTTTTGGGGCTCGCCGGTTATTACCGACGATTTGTGAAAGGTTTCTCGATGATAGCCACACCAATGACGAAGCTACTTCAAAAGGATGTTAAGTTCGAGTGGACGGAGAAATGTCAGAAAAGTTTCGACCAACTGAAAACTCATTTGACTGAAGCTCCAATTTTGGTGCAACCCGAATCGGGTAAAGAGTTTGTCATCTATAGTGACGCATCCCTACTTGGGTTGGGTTGCGTATTGATGCAAGAAGGTCGAGTCGTGGCCTATGCGTCGAGACAATTGAAGCCACACGAGAGGAATTATCCGACCCATGATCTCGAACTAGCTGCCATCGTATTTGCTTTAAAAATATGGCGACATTATCTGTTTGGTGAGAAGTGCCATGTATTTTCGGACCACAAAAGTCTCAAATATTTGATGACTCAACGAGACTTGAATCTGCGACAAAGACGTTGGCTTGAGTTGTTGAAAGATTACGAGCTTGTCATTGATTACCACCCGGGAAAGGCTAACGTGGTTGCGGACGCCTTAAGCAGGAAGTCATTGTTTGCTTTGCGAGCGATGAACGTGCATTTGTCTGTTCTACCAGACAATGTGTTAGTAGCTGAATTAAAAGCTAAACCATTATTGACTCACCAAATTCGTGAAGCTCAGAAAGTCGATGATGAATTGGTTGCAAAACGGGCTGAGTGTTTTCCGAACGAGGGATCAGAGTTTCAAATTGACGACGATAATTGTTTGAGGTTCAGAAATCGGTTGTGTGTTCCAAGGAATTCGGAACTCATTTCGATGATTCTGAACGAAGCCCATTGTAGACGAATGTCAATTCACCCGGGGAGTACGAAAATGTACAACGATTTGAAACGTCAATTTTGGTGGCATGGTATGAAACGGGACATCTCCGACTTTGTTTCGAGATGTTTAATATGTCAACAAGTGAAAGCGGAACATCAAGTGCCTTCGGGATTACTCCAGCCGATCATGATACCCGAGTGGAAATGGGATCGAGTCACAATGGACTTTGTGTCCGGACTGCCCTTGTCAGCAAGTAAGAAGGATGCGATATGGGTTGTTGTCGATAGACTAACTAAGTCGGCTCACTTTATCCCCGTGCGTACGGATTTTTCATTGGATAAACTAGCTGAATTGTATGTTTCTCAGATTGTGAGATTACACGGGGTACCGATTTCTATTGTGTCGGATAGAGATCCGAGATTCACCTCGCGATTTTGGAAGAAATTGCAAGAAGCTTTGGGTACCAAGCTGCATTTTAGCACCGCTTTTCATCCACACACAGATGGTCAATCCGAGCGGATAATTCAGATACTTGAGGATATGTTGAGATGTTGCATCCTCGAGTTCAGTAGTTCATGGGAACGGTACTTACCTTTGATTGAATTCGCTTACAACAATAGTTTTCAATCAAGTATTAAGATGGCACCCTACGAGGCTTTGTACGGTCGTAAATGCCGTACACCATTGTTTTGGACCGAGCTCGGTGAAAGTAAAATTTTCGGAGTTGATTTGATTAGAGATGCTGAACAGAAAGTAAAGGTAATCCGTGAAAGTCTGAAGATAGCCACGGATCGTCAGAAATCGTACGCAGATTTGAAACGAAAAGACATTGAGTATCAGGTGGGAGACAAAGTGTTCCTTAAGGTTTCACCTTGGAAAAAGATACTCAGGTTCGGCCGTAAGGGCAAGTTGAGCCCAAGATTCATTGGGCCGTACGAAATCTCCGAACGAGTTGGCCCGGTTGCGTATAGATTGATTTTGCCCCCGGAACTTGAAAAGATTCATGACGTCTTTCATGTTTCGATGCTTCGACGCTATCGATCTGATCCATCGCACATAATTAGCCCATCGGAGGTTGGAATTCAAGTCGACATGAGCTATGAAGAAGAACCGATGCGTATCCTAGCTCGTGAAGTAAAGGAGTTGCGAAACAAAAGAGTTCCGCTAGTAAAGGTGTTATGGCTCAAACACGGGATCGAGGAAGCTACTTGGGAGACCGAGAGCTCAATGAAAGAACGATACCCAAACCTATTTACCGGTAAGATTTTCGGGGACGAAAATTTCTTAAGTGGGGGAGAGTTGTGACGGCCCAAAGTTGACCCTAGTCGAAAAGTGGTTTCGGGACCACGAAACCGAGTCTTATAAATAATTAAAAATTATATTCTGTGTTTATGATGTGAGTAATTGCATGTGTGAAAGTTTCATGCATTAATTTGATCATCTTTATGTGAATCTTTTTTTATATGGACTTATATGAAACTTTGTTGGAAAGTGAGAGGCTAATTTACAATGGTCTAATAGTACATGCATTGAAAGGAGTGGTTTTGCATGTCAATTTACCCAAGTTAAATATGGTGGCCGGCCATGTTATGTAATAAATAATATTATAACTATTTTATGCTAATAGTTTATGTTACAAAATGAAATAATGAATAAGGTTAATAAAATACAAGTTAGTGGGAGGAAAAACCAAAGTTAGCCTATGTTTTCTCCTCCATTGCCGTAACTAGAGAAAGAAGAGGAAGAAAAGCCTTTGGGGAAGAAAATTCGGCTAAGGTGGATACCTAAAGTAAGCTCAAGAGCAAGGGGGAACTAGATCCGATAAAGGGAAGGAAAAAGTAATTGAATAGCCATTGAAGTCGTTCGACGACATTTGAGGTAAGTCTTCGAGTAATGACCCTACTTGAATTATATTGAAATGAATAGTCATACTATGACGGATAGTCGAATGTGCTTAGAGACTATGTTATAAAGCCAATTGAAATTATGTTCTTTGTGTGCGGCTACTGAGCCGAAATTTGAAAGGTTTAATAAATGTTTTGTGTTTGAGCCTTAGTAACGAAGAAATGATATGAATGTGTTATGATTATTGACATATGTGTGCATGAACATTGGAATATATCCGGGTTATGACCCGAAGGCAATTATGCGAGTTGACATATCCGGGCTAAGACCCGAAGGCAATTATGCGAGTTGATATATCCGGGCTAAGACCCGAAGGCAATTATGCGAGTTGACATATCCGGGCTAAGACCCGAAGGCAATTATGCGAGTTGATATATCCGGGCTATGACCCGAAGGCAATTATGCGGGATGATATATCCGGGCTAAGACCCGAAGGCAATTATGCGAGTTCATATGTCCGGGTTAAGACCCGAAGGCAAATGTGTTTGTGGCTGTATTCGGTTAAATACCGAAGAAACTTGGGTTTGAATGTGAGCGTTTTGTGCTGTAACTAATTTAATAATTATGCTTGACCAACCCGAATGATAAGGTATGTTTGCGTGTGCATTGGAAAAGTCGGTTCGTTTTAAATAGTGTTTGTGCGATCGGCTAACGAATTTTCGGCTTTTAGAAAGGTTGATACCTTGTGTATCTATGTTGATGAAGTGTGAAGTAAGTATGATTATGAGAATGTGTGTTAATAAAGTGATTTAGTTAGCTATGTGAATGTAATACTGTAGTCAAAGCCGATTTCATTACTTGAGACTTACTAAGCTTAAAATGCTTACCCGGTTGCTTTGGCTCTCTGTTTTATAGATTTTGTTCGTTAGCTATCGGATTCGGGATCAGCGAAGTCGAAGTCATCTACACTATCAAGCTCTTTTGGTACTCTTTTAGTTGAACTCTGGATATGGCATGTATAGGACTACCCCCGTTGTTTAAGTTCTTTTGTGATGTATGTGTGTAAAGCCATGCGAAAATGGCTTGTAGATGTGGAGTATGGCATTAGACCATTTGTGTTTATGTATGTATATATATGGTTTCACGATGTGACTATGGATTGAAATGGAAGTGTTGGGCTAATGATCAGCCATTGGAATGGCTAAATATGATCACATGTGGACCTATGTATGGCAAAACCCTAGTTGGTCCATGGTAACCACAAAATAGGTAAAGTTTATCTTGAAAACAGATTTTGACAGCAACAGTGGTGTAGAATTGAAAAATCACATAAATTCGTAGGAGTGGAATTAAATAGTGAATAAATTATGTAATCGAACCTTGATGAATCTACTTTCATATGGAAGTAACGAAACAATTATAGGAACAGTACAGGAAGAGATATTCGGGTTCTTGTGGAACAGGGCCAGAACAGTTTCTGGATTCACTGTTCCGCCTTTGGAAATTCACTATAAATTGACCAGAGATAATTAGGGGTCATACCATATATGTATGGATTCCTCTCTGAGTCTAGTTTCCATAGAAACAAACGGCATTAGTATTGAAGCCCTGTGCAGAGAGATATCCCAGTCGTAATGGGAAAAGGTCAGTGTAGTCGACCCCTGTAACATGAGAGACTTTGACTAATAAACTGTACTAATTGGCCCGACCAAAAATTCTAGAAAAAAATATATAGGTGGGAACATGAGTCTAGTTTCAGGGAAAAATCACAAAACTGATTTTCGAGTTGTGAAACTCAAGATATGATTTTTGAAGCGACTAGTACTCAGACTGGGCAGTGTCTGGAAAAATTTTTAAAAGTCTGTCAACACCTCGTATTCGACTCCGGTGACGGTCTCGGGTTTGAGGTGTTACAAGTTGAGCCCGAGATTCATTGGGCCGTACGAAATCTCCGAACGAGTTGGTCCGGTTGCGTATAGATTGATTTTGCCCCCTGAACTTGAAAAGATTCACGATGTCTTTCATGTTTCGATGCTTCGACGTTATAGATCCGATCCGTCACATGTGATTAATCCCTCAGAAGTTGAAATTCAATCTGACTTGAGTTATGAAGAAGAACCGATTCGTATCCTAGCTCGTGAAGTGAAAGAGTTGCGAAACAAAAGGGTTCCGTTAGTTAAGGTGTTATGGCTCAAACACGGGATCGAGAAAGCTACTTGAGAAACCGAGAGCTCGATGAAAGAACGATACCCAAACCTATTTACCGGTAAGATTTTCGGGGACGGAAATTTCTTAAGTGGGGGAGAGTTGTGACAGCCCAAAATTGACCCTAGTCAGGAAGTGGTTTCGGGACCGCTAAACCGAGTCACCTAAATGTTTGAATGTGATATTTATTGTCTAGAATATGTAATTATGAATGTGTGAATATTTCAAGCTTCGATTTAGTCGATTGCATGTGAATTTAGTCAATAGGACTTATGTGAGAAAATTTTGAAATGTGATAGGTCAAAGCATAAGGGCCTATTAGTGCATGTTGAAAAAGGGGGGACTTGCATGTCAATTTTCCCCCCTATTAGTAGTGGCCGGCCATGACAAGCATGGTAGACCAAGTGTGATGGGCAAAACATGTCATAGACATGTTGTGTTAGTGCATCATGAGTGGAAACATGTCACAAACATGTCATGTTAGTGAGGTATGTTAGGAAAAATAAAATAATGAGCATGGAAATTAAATAATGAAAGGGAATATGATGAAAACAAAAAAAGTGTGTGGTTGTTTCTTCCCCCCATTTAGCCGAAACTAGAAAGAAAAACAAAAAAAAAAGTGCTCATCCTTTGGTTCATCTTTGGCCAAAAATTTTAAGGAGGAAGGAAGAAGAAAGGTTGAAGAGGTTCGGCCATGCATGTGACTAGGCTAAGGTATGTTTGGTGATGTTCCATGAGATGCATGCATATTTTAGTTGTTAGCTTGAGTTCTACCTAGCCCATGGTCTAAATCTTGCTATGTGATGGAAATGACACTCGGCCATGGATGCATCATTCTTGGTTGATGTTTGATGTTGTGGTGATGAGGCATGAAGATGAGTTAAGTTTCGGCTAAGGTGGATTTGTGTTGATGTCATTTGCATGCTAAGTGTAAAGCTTTGTAATGATGCATGTGATGGTGGATTGATGATTCTTGAATCTTCTTTTTAGCATTTTTGAGTGAGCACATATGTGCATTGGTTGCTAAATGGAGAAGAACCGGCTAGCAAGTTGTGTGCTAAGGCCGAATATAATTTTTGTATATTAATGAGTAATGCATGTGTTAAATTGATGGAAAGGGAGAGGATGCTTTACTAGTGTATATATGTGTGTATTAGCCAAGTTTTGAACTTGAAACAAAAGGGTGTTTAGTCAATACAAGTGACCATACTTGTAGAATGTATTAAGTGTTGAAATTGGCCCCAAAATAGACATGCATATTCGGCCAAGGGGGAAAAATTAGCTAAAATGTTGAGTTTGATTCATGATTCCGTACATATGTGACTTTAATGTCTAATGTATAAATATGGGCTAAGTGCCTTGTGTTCCTCTTTTCGATGCTCAAATGATTAAATCAATTTATTTGTTTAATTAAGCTCAAGAGCAAAGGGGAAATAAATCCGATAAAGGGAAGGAAAAAGTGGTCGAATAGCTATCGGAATCGTTCGACAACACCCGAGGTAAGTTCTTGAGTAAGAGAGCTTAAATTAAGATTTGATTAGATCATGTTTTAAGCAAACAAAATCATGCTCTTTGTGTGTGGCTATTGAGCCGAAATTGCAAGAATGATAAATGTCTTGTGTTTGAGTTTTGCTAACGAAAACGAAATACGAATGTGCCATGATTTATTGTTAAATGTGCATGGTTATTTGAATGATGTCCGGGCTAAGTCCCGAAGGCTTGGTGCTAAGTGACCATATCCGGACTAAGATCCGAAGGCATTTGTGCGAGATACTAATTCCGGGCTAAGCCCGAAGGCATTTGTGCGAGTTACTAAATCCGGGTTAAGTCCCGAAGGCATTTGTGCGAGTTACTAAATCCGGGTTAAGTCTCGAAGGCATTTGTGCGAGTTACTATAACCGGGCTATGTCACGAAGGCATTTGAACGAGGAGCTATATCCGGTTAAATTCCGAAGGTACGTGATTTGAGAATGAATGATCTTGTTGTAAAAATTTCAGTTAATACTCTAGAAACATCCCACCATTGAGGTATGTTTCGTATGTGCTTGAATTTAGTTGAGCCCTTACAAATAAGTATTCGCTCAGTTGATAAACGAGCTACCGGCCTTTGGCTAAGTTGATCTTTTGTGTATGTACATAAGGGTTGGTAATGTGAAGCAAGTATGATATCGAAAATTTGTGCATATGAAATTATCCGTTTAACTATATGAATGCTATACTTTTGTTGTGCTGGAATTCCTTGCTCAAAACTTACTAAGCATAAATTGCTTACTCCGTTTCATTGCTCCTCTGTTTTATAGATTTGGTTCTCCAGCTATCGGACTCGGGATCTTGAAGTTAAAGTCGCCCACACTATCAAAGCCCCCTTTTGGTACAATTTTGGTTGAACTTCGAAATGGCATGTATAGGACTACCCGTTTGTTGTGGGTCGTGGACCCTTTGGACTTGTAAAATTTTGGATAGCCATGCGAAAATGGCTTATATGTGTTTGAGTATAATGTTATAATCATTTGGTGTGGATATGCTTGACAAGGATTGGCCATGGGAATGGTTAATCACTTTCATAAATTGTGCTATCTATGCAAAAAGGGCTAGTTGAATCATGGAAACCATGAAATAGGTAAAGTCTACCTTAAAGGCAGATGCTGACAGCAGCAGTGATGTAGATTTGGAAAATCACTAAAAATAGTAGGAATGGAATTAAATAGTGAATAAATTATGTAAATGAACCTTGATGAATCTATTTTCATTGAAAAGTAACGAAACAATCATACGGACAGTATGTTAAGAGATATTCAGGTTCTCGTGAGACAGGGCCAGAACGGTTTCTGGATTTCCTGTTTCGACTTTGGAAATTCATTATAAATTAACCAGAGACAATTAGGAGTAAAGCCATATATGTATAGATTCCTCTCTGAGTTTAGTTTCTATAGAAACAAACGGCATCAGTATTGGAGCCCTGTACAAGGAGATATCCAAGTCGTAATGCGCAAAGGTCAGGGTAGTCGATCCCTGTAACATGGGAGAATTTGACTAATAAACTGTACTAATTGGCCAGACCAAAAATTCTAGAAAAAAATATGTAGATGGGCATATGAGTCTAATTTCATGGAAAATTTACGGAACTGGATTCCGAGTTTCTGAACTCAAGATATGATTTTTAAAGCGACTGTTACGCAGATTGGCAGTGTCTGGAAATTTTCTTTTAAAAGTCTGTTAACACCTCGTGTTCGACTCCGGTGACGGTCTCGGGTTCGTGGTGTTACAAGGACAGAATTTAGCCTCGACCGGCAATTCAGATCCAAGTTTATGAGAGTAATTGTAGTTGAAAGAGATTTAGCCAGGACTGGTAATCTTGACAATGCTCTATGAGTTGATACTATGGGGGATTTAGCCTAGACTTGTAATCCCGCCATAAGATGTAAGGTTCGCAAGAGTGCTTACTTGAGATGATCAGTTGTATGAGTTGACGGTAACTGGGCTATCCATCAAGATTTCTGAGAAACTCAATGGGATTAACATGAGAAATAAAGAATGGAAATACTGAATTGATGAGCTCATCTAAGACTAATGACATGATGTATTGATATGAGACTAACTTGATGATTGAGTTCATGTGATAGGGAAACTATTTCATACTTGTTGGAATTATTGCCTAATATGGTTGTATGCTAATTAACCGGTAAGTTTACTTTCCAGTTATCCGGACTTACTAAGCATGTAAATGCTTACCCCACTTTTTTTCCCTTGTTTTTCAGAGCTCGAGGATTCGTGAAGGATGGAAGACGGTCGGAGCTTTGTCAACACTATCAACTTGTCTTATTTTGGTATATAGAAACTTTTATTTTGTTATAATGGCATGTATAGGATTTTTGGTTATTTTTGTTATGTGTCATTTGGCTAGCCAATGTAAGGGCTTGAATGATATGCTTACATCATTTTGTATATGGCCATGAGGTATGGCTCATTTTGTGAAGGTTATAAACCTACTAAATGTGCATGGTTACGTGTAACTATTTCTTGTGGATGCCAAATGTGTTATACCATGAATGGATACTGTAATGTGGCCGAATCACTTGGAGATGGTTAGGTCATAACTGGCAATGAGTTATAAAACGAGGCAAGTATAAAACGTGATTATTGGAATGGTAATCCTTAATACAAAAACGATAACCTAGCATGTGCCTAACCAATGTGATGAGGTTAACATGCAAAAGACTATGCTAAGGTGGGTCATGGACATATTTAGGCCATATTAAATACCATTGAAATTTATAAATGTGTATGAATGTTGAGGGTGACCCTTGGCTTGGAAAATAGCCTCCAAAAAGGTCCACATAGGTAGACACACGACCAGCCCCTTGGGTGTGTCACTCAGCCGTGTGTCCCCTGCACCTAGAAGTTTTAGGTCAGTTTGCATGATAGTGAACACACGGCTAGAGACATGGTAGTTTGTCTCAACCGTATGGAGGACACAGCCTAGTACACGGGTGTGTGCCTTGGCCGTGTGCCTCTAGATGGATGATGACATCATAAATAGAATGTCCAGGTTTTTGGACACGGGCAGTGACACAGCCGTGTCTAGGCTGTGTGAGGGACACAGGCCAGAGACACGGGCGTGTGCTCAGCCGTGTGAAAACCCCTGTAGTCTCGAAATGAAAAATAAATTTTAGTAATTCTACACAGGTAATGGACATGGGCATGCTCCCAAGCACACAAGCATGTGCAATGCCTCCACACGGGCGTGTGAGGCTTAACCCTAGGAATTTTAATAAAATTTTCTTAAGTTCTTGGTTCTGTCCCGGATCGTTTTTCATGTATGATTTGAACCTTGTAGGTTCATAATGGAGACAATATGATTTTTTTCAATTGGTTTGAATTTGGAAATGAAATTTTATGACTTGTCTTTCCGAAATGTTTGAGTATTTGTCTGGTAACGCCTCGTACTTTGTCTCTGTCTCGGGTACAATTAAGGGGTGTTACATTTAGTGGTATCAAAGCTACAGTTTAGTCATTCTCGGACTAACGTAGCATGTAACGAGTTTAGCTATACATGCCATTATACAAATTTTAATAGTTTGGCATCTCCTAACTGTTTAATCATATTTGAATATAGTAAATGCCTTCCAATCAAGCCCATGATAATTTCGAGGGAGCCGAGAGCCATGCTCCAGCTTCTGTACAGCGAGCTGTTTCTAGTAGTAGTAGAAGGCCTACGCCTGAAGGCCAGGAAGAGGTGAGAGTGGCCTTTTTCGATATGATGGATGTGTGGTTCGGGGAATACTTGAGAAATCGCCCTGAAATTCCACGTCCACCTTCACCTGCTAATAGACCTGATGAAGTACCAAGGGTTGTTGAATCAGTGAGAATTGATAAGGCCCCGATGGATAAACTTAGGAAATATGGGGCTGAAAAGTTTAGGGCTAAGGTTGAGGATGATGCTGAACGAGCTGAGTTTTGGCTCGAGAATACTATGCAAGTTTTGGATGAATTCTCATGTGCACCCGAGGAATGCTTGAAGAGTGCTCTATCCCTTCTGAAGGATATTGCATACCACTGGTGGAAGACGGTATCCTCAATGGTACCAAAGGATGGGAGTTCTTCCAAGCGGAGTTCAAAAAGAAATACATCAGTCAACAGTTTTTAGACTCGAAGCGAAAGGAGTTCCTGGAACTCAAACAAGGAAATAAGGCCGTGTTAGAGTACAAAAGGGAATTTGTAAGGTTAAGTCAGTATACAACGGAGTGGGTTCAATTAGAAATAGAAATGTGTAAGCTCCTCGCGAAAGGCTTGAATGAGGAAATTAAATTGCTGATTGGGATCCTTGAGATATGAGAATTTTCCACATTAGCCGATCGAGCAAAGAAGGCCGAAGAGCTAAATAATGAAAGAAAGCAAGCTAAGAGAAAAGCTCGAGTTTCAAGTAAGAGGTCTAGCGGAAGAGCACACTCCTTCCCCACAAAGAAATCGAGAAGTCACTAGGAGCATTCCACTTCATCGGTGGGATATTCGGGTAGAGCAAGGAGCTCCAAACGTCATAACTTAAAGTCTTCTTCCCCTATGGTAACTAGTGTGGGAAGTGTAGATGAACAAAAGCCGAAGTGTAAAAGCTGCAACAAATTCCACTTCAGAGAGTGCCGAATGAAGAGCGGTGCGTGTTTTAGATGTGGGTCTCTTGACTATATTCTCAGAGACTTCCCGGAGCAAGCTAATAAAGAGGTTGAATTAGCCCCACAGCAAAATGCTCCTATTTCTCGAGGTAGACCCTCGAGCCATCCCGGTAGTGCAAGTGGTAGTCGAACTGTTGCAAGGATGCCATTATAGAATCAGAAGCTCGAGCCTCAAAAAGAACTTATGCAATACGCACTTGAGAGAAAGCCTCTACTCCCGATGTCATCACACGTATATTTTCTATTTATAATACTTATGTCATTACCTTAATTGACACAGGGCCAACCCATTCGTACATTTGTATAAAATTGGTGTCTATCATGAACATGTCTAGCATGAACATGTCTATAGAACCTACAGAATTTGTGATTAAGGTGCAAACCCTCTAGAAAAGTCAATCCTAGTTGATAAAGTCTATAAGAATTATCCCTTGACGATTCAAGGTCATTGTTTTTCGGCTAATCTTATGTTATTTTCATTCAATGAGTTTGATGTAATACTTGGCATGGATTGGTTAGCTGTGCATGATGTGATTGTAAATTGTGGTAGCAAGTAAATTGAATTGAAATGCTCAGATGGTGAGATTCTCTGGATTGATTCAAGTGAGTTGGATACTCTGCCAGTTTTGATTACCTTAGTGACGGGTCAAAGGTATATGAGAAAAGGATATGAAGCCTACCTTTCTTTTGTGTTGAATACTAAAGAATCTGAGTTGAAGTTGCAATCAGTACCGATAGTGTGCGAGTATCCGGATGTGTTTCTAGAAGAGCTACCCGGATTACCTCCAGTTAGAGAAATAGAGTCTGGTATTGAGCTGGTGCCTGGGATAGCTCTTATTTCTATTGCTCCGTATAGGATGGCACCAACCAAATTGAAAGAGTTAAAAGCACAGTTGTAAGAACTGACGGATAAAGGTTTTGCAAGACCGAGCTTTTCACCTTGGGGTGCTCCAGTATAATTTGTAAAGAAGAAAGATGTTGTTTGGGTTGTGATTGATAGACTAACGAAGTCGGCTCACTTCATTCCCGTATAGATAGATTATTCTCTTGACAAATTGGCTGACTTATATGTATCTGAAATTGTGAGATTACACGGGGTACCGATATCGATTATCTAAGACAGAGACCTAAGATTTACTTAGAGATTTTGGAAGAAGCTGCAAGAAACCTTGGGTACAAAGTTCAATTTCAGTACGGATTTTCACCCATAGACTGATGGTCAATCTCAATGAACGATTCAAATTCTTGAGGAAATGTTATGGTGTTGCGTCCTTAAATTTCAGGGTAGTTGGGAAAAATACTTACCATTGGTGGAGTTCGCCTATAACAGTAGTTTCCAGACGAGTTTGAAAATGGCACCCTATGAGGCATTGTATGGCAGGAAGTGTCGAACTCCACGGTATTGGATAGAACTCAAGGAAAGTCAGATTCATGGAGTTGATTTAATCAAAGAAACGAAGGAAAAGGTTAAAGTGATACAGGATTGCTTAAAAGTAACACTGGATAGGAAAAAGTCGTATGTTAATTTGAAAAAGAAAGAGATCGAATTTCAGATTAGAGATAAAGTGCTTTTGAAAGTGTCTCCATGGAAAAAGGTATTGAGATTTGGCCGAAAAAGCAAACTGAGTTTGCGATTTATCGGACCATATGAGATCACTAAAAGACATGGACTATTAGCCTACCATTTAGCATTACCACCCGAATTGGAAAAGATTCATGATGTATTCCATGTATCCATGTTGCGACGACATCGATCAGACCCCTCTCATGTGATTTCACCTACAGAAGTTGAAATTAGACCGGACATGACTTATGGTGAAGAACTGGTCAAGATTTTGGCTCGAGAAGTCAAACAGTTGAGGAATAAGAATATAGCCTTAGTGAAAGTTTTATGGCATCGACACAGAGTGGAAGAGGCTACATGAGAGCCCGAAGAAACCATGAGAAGTCAATATTCGAACCTGTTTACTGGTAAGATTTTTGAGGACGAAAGTCCGTAAGAGGGGAGAAATGTAACATCCCGAATTAGGGCCTAGTCAAAATAGTGGTTTTGTGACCACAAATTTGATGTTAAAATAATTATTTTATGATCTTTATGAGGTCTAGGATATGAGAATAAGCATGTGTTAAAGTTTCATGAAGAAATTCTATATGCAAGGTGTCCAATTGGAAATTAAGGACCAATTCGAATAAATTATAAAACTTGGGTTTTAGAAGCAATTTGTATGAAATTCCTCTGTGATACTGATTAGAGGTTCTTAAAGAGTAATTTACCCAATTTTTAAGTTTTTGAACAAAAATGGGCATGCATGGAAATTTTTGGAAGTTTAGTAAGGAAAGGCATTTTGGTCATTTGGTAATAAACTAAATAAAAATGGAAAAATCAAGCTAAAATCAACTCAATTTCTTGTCCATGATATCGAAACTCTAAGGGTCTCCATAGCTAAGGTTTTCTAACATTTCAAGCTTGATAGTAAGTCAATCTTAGCCCCGTTTTTAATGTTCTTCGTATTTTTGAGATCCTCGTAACATGCTCTTTCTATTTCTACCCATATCTCATGTTAGGGTTCATGTTTAGAAAATTACCCATGCATGAGAGGTTTGTGTTTTGATGATTTATGAAGGAATATGAGAGTTTAAAGGATGGTAAACAACTTTTACTAAGTGGTTTTTCATGGAAATGGCTTAAAGGACAAAATTGTAAAAGTTGTGATAATAGGTAGAAAAATATAGAATGAAGGAGAAACATGGGCAGCTATGAGTGTGAATAACATTTGGCTAGGCTTGTGTAGCCAAGGAATTGTAACACCCCTTACCCTTACCCGAGGCCGAGATAAGATACGAAGCGTTACCGGACAAACAAACAAACATTAAACTAAAATACGGGCCATAAAATTTCATTCATATTTCAAAATCTTCATTCACTTACACATAGTCCCTTATTCGAATCTACGAAGCCCAAAACGTACTTTAGAAAGGGTTCGTGTAACACCCCTTACCCATATCCAAGGCCGAAATAGAGTACGAGGCATTACCAGACTTAACAATACACATAGACGAAAACCGGGCCATAAATTTTCATTTAATTCAAAACTTTTCGAACACATGCATAACAAACAAAGCTAACTATATCATCACATCAAAACATAGGACATGGCACGATTAATTAAACTTATAAACCATAACAGATAAGGACTACAATTCATGATCATATACGATAACTCAATGCAGACTGATACGCATGGTCAAAATCATAATGAAAATTACACATCACAAACCAACTTCCTATACATGCCACTCATTTGATATTTCTAATATTTAAATTAATTCTCCCAAAAATGATAGTTTGATAGTGTGATTTTGCCTCCGACGATCTGCAACCCCGAGTCGACCTGCCAATACTAAAGAAATGGAGAGAATGGGTAAGCTTTACGCTTAGTAAGTTCATATGAAAATAATAAGCAATTACTACCATGCTTTTCAAGATAAAACACTATAATTGTACAATTACACATGTTTAGGACAGGCTGTTTTCTAGAGTCCTAGTGTATAAAAAATCATATCTCGAGGTAAAAAACTCGAAATCCAATTCCGTAAATTTTTCCTGAAACTAGACTCATATTTCTACTTATTAAATTTTTTCTAGAATTATTGGTTAGGCCATTTAGTACAGTTTATTAGTTAAAGTCTCCCCTGTTTCAGGGTATGACTAATCTGACCCTTGTGCACTACAAACCAAATTTCTCCCTGTACAGAATTCCAACGACCATGTCGTTTATTTCCATTAAAAATAGTCTCAATAAAGAATCCATTAATGTAAGGTATGGCTCTTAATAACTTTTGTACAATTTATGGTGAATTTCTAAAGTCAGAACAGGGGATCTCGAATTAATTCAAACTCTGTTTCACAAGAAATCAAATATCACAAAATATAGAATTCTTTTGCTTCCCCTGTTCCTTTTATGTGAAAATAGACTCATTAAGCTTTATTTTTATATATCATTTGCATTTTTGTTCAACTTCCACAATTTTTGGTAAATTTTTAAAATCACGCAACTGCTGTTGTCCAACACTGTTTTACTACTAAAGTTCACTTTTACACAATTCACTTAATCCATTCCATTTTACCGAGGTTCGCTCAAATATCGAGCATATTGCTCATAAATTCAAATAAACATATACTTGCACTTGTTCATCACATAATCACTTTCACATGTGTTTCCATTTAATCGATTTCCCATTGAACTCATCGGAATAATAACAGATACACAATTGCCTGCACATTTTCTGATTTTGACACTTGTAGCCGAAGCTATCCGGTACGCATAGTAGCCTGCACTTAGTACTACACATGCGACCAATTATCTGATACACGTAGTAGCCTGCACTTAGTACTACACACATGACCTAACCATCTGATACACGTAGTAGCCTGCACTTAGTACTACACACGTGATCGAAGTTATTAGGTACGCATAGTAGCCTGCACTTAGTACTACACATGCGACTAACAATCTGGTACACGTAGTAGCCTGCACTTAGTACTACACACGTGACCTCACAATAGCTTATTTGTATCGTTTCTATTCCGAAGGTTCAACCGAAAAATTCCTCACTTTTCAACAATTTATTAAATTGTCCGTAATCAATTTAAATTCATAGTTTACATCTAATAACCATTTGATAGGCAGCCACATTTTATATGATATCAAAATATATTAACATAAAAAGAATCAATAGATTATTTATATACAAACTTACTCGAAGTGTCGATCTCACTATCCATAGTACCAATTGTCCATTCATAGTATAATAAGACACAACTCAAATAGCAAATCAGCTTTTAAGAATTTACATAACATAAATCACATATTTCATATATCACTTGTTATGTATCATCATTTTCTTGCATTTCATGTAACATTCTTTCATGTCATATTTCCACATCATAAACACCATTCCATCAACTTTTCCAATATATTAAATCATACAATGTATGCAATAATAGTAAGAAATATAATTCAAACATAACATTGCATTATTATGATCATACGAACTTACCTCGATACAAAATATTAGCAATCGAGCCTATTCCTTGTAAACTTTGTTTTTCCCTCGATCACGACTTGAATATCGTTTCTCTTGATCTATAATACCAATTTAATTTATTTAATACATGCATTCATCAAAACAACCTTTAATACAAACTTTAGCAAATTACCATTTTGCCCCTAAACTTTTGCATAATTTCACTTTTGCCCCTAGGCTCGGGAATTAAACTTCATCCCTTGTTCTTATGTTTATGACATGCTGATCATTTTTCCCTTCTATGACAACATCAAATTCTCACTTTAACATGCACTTATGACTATTAGGTATTTTTACCGATTAAGCCCTTTTACTCGTTTTCACTTAAAACCGAGTAGCACAAGTTGTCTAACATAATTTAAAACCTCATATTTTATCATAAAAGACCAAAATACACAAATTTCACCTATGGGTATTTTTCCAAATACAAACCCTAGGTTGAATTATTGCTAGCATAAGCTTAATCAAGTTACCGGGATTCCAAAAACGTAAAGAACTTGAAAAACGGGGCTAGAACGGACATACTATTGAGCTTGGAAAGCTTGAAAACCCTAGCCATGGAGTCTCCCTTGGTATACACGTCCATGGTGAAGAAGATGAGCAAAATTGACTTTTAATTTTGTATTTTAATTCATTTTACCCCTAAATGACTAAAATGCCCTTTTTACTAAACTTTCCAAAAATTCCATCCATGTCCAAATTTGTCCATAAACTTAGAAATTGGTCAAATTTCTATTTAAGACCTCCTAATTAATATTTCAAAGCAATTTCATACTAGAAACTTCTAGAATGCAAGTTTTGCAACTTATTCAATTTAGTCCCTAACTTCAAATTAAGCACTTTATGCGTAGAATTTCTTCACGAAATTTTCACACAATCATGCAATCATATCATAGACCTCAAAATAATCATAAAATAATTATTTATATATTAAATTTGTGGTCACGAAACCACTATTCCGATTAGGCCCTAATTCGGGATATTACAACTCTCCCCCCTTTAGGGATTTTCTTCCACGAAAATCTTACCGAAAAAGTGGTCTTCACTTAGATTCCTCGATTTCATATTCAATACGGAAGAACTTTCACTCAAGCGGTGCCTCCAATATATCCTTTAATTTCTCATACATTCTGAAAGGTTACAGACTCATCTCTTAATTGTTCTTAAATTTTCAACCCTTCTCCGTTTCCCTTGTCATCTTGACATAAAATCAAATCTCAATTTGGTTAATAGAGACTAGAATTCCAAGAAATCCAACAATCAAAGGGACCTGCACTCTTCCGAAATAATCATACAGATTTTCATCATCAATAAATCACAATCCAATAACATCTAAATCAAATTACAGTACACGTCATTACTCTCTGAATGAATAGGAAAATTTTCACTGTGAGCTTCATACAATTCTTTCTGTATAAGCCTCGGAATAATAATACCATGAATCAGATCCAATCTAAAATTCAACATCAGAAGTCGATCCTCACTGTACTCTTTTAGTTTACTACTCACTATCACATTTCCCTCTTTCCACTACGGAAATAATTTTGATATAACCTCGAAAATAATCCTTTCTTTTAGTTACAAAATAATTCATCATACCATCCCTTACTATTCATTCATTACGTTAGTCAAAACCGTCTCAATCGTATTAACTCAAGTACCAAAATATCTCAATTGAAGACATTAACTATAATTGACTTACTTGAGAGAAGTAATCCACCATACCAATTGAAACTCGCACTTTTATCACTTATGCCTTTACTGTTGTTAAACCTTACACGAAAGTTAGAAAAATCCCAATACTAAAATCACCACATTACCCAAATTAAATCAGAAGTATAGTCATACTTGACATGATTATCACGAGCTAAAGAATGCACTCCGAACATGAGTCATATTTGACAAATTACGGAATAAAGATAACAAGAAAACTGAATAAAGAAATCCAAGATACGATACTATGCCGAAAAATTGAAAACCAAACCCATAGGAAAATATAGAAGATCCTGATAATTCCTCAGAGAAAAGAAATCCAGTAGAAAACATCATTTAATCTCACTGGAATCAAATGCAACAAGAACAATGTATCTTCCCATATATGTACATATCAAATGGAGCATCAAGTAGAAGAAACAGAATCATAGTATCATACATATTCTCTCATCATTTTTTTATCAGGTAGAATATAATAGAATGCCCGAAGGAATAGAGCAATACAAATTATAAACAGTTAGACTACCAATGCTTTCGTCTAACATCAAGATTAGAAAATATCCCCATATAATAAGAATTTCTTCAAAAGATCAATAACCATAGAAATATTTCTGGGAACGGATAAACACATAGAACATCTTAGAAGAAACTGCTAAAATCTGTCCAGCCATAACTGTCACACTCAGATATTATACATTTCAGATATCATTTCCCCAACTATTTCTGCCATTACAAATTTCATATTACTTTTCACTAAAGAAGACTAGTTATGAATAAATTTTGATTTGCACTTTTCTCGACCTTGTACCTTAGTAATTCGATTTATCAAAATAAATTTCTTCTCTAACTGGAACAGTGCATAACTCCAATAATCCTTATGCCAATCTGATACTTTTTTTTTTAGCTTTGACTTTACTTATCAACTCATTCTTCAATCTCTAATCATATTTATAATTATTCTAGCACTGAACTCTTTGGTTCCTCAACCGGAAACTTATTCAGTACAAATCTCATGAAATTCCATTATAAAACACCACCTGGTAAGGGGGAAGGGGTCGTGGGGCCTCTGACTCAAATCTCATATACATATAAATGTAAGATAGTTTTCATCATAGCAATCATATATCAATCATGCCATTCATTTCGAGTAACTAATATTCATATTGGTTTAATGCCCACTTTCCAGTTATCTCATTTAGTTAAGTATAATTATACATGCATCCTATGTTTTCTGGATAGCTTGACTTATCCATTCATCTACTCAAACAAATCATACTCATGACATCATATAAGGGTTAAACAAACATAGATATTTGAATCATAACCGCAACTTTCATTTCATGCATCATCATATACATATCATTACAATCACATAATTTAGTCTAAACAATTTAATATAGATAAATTCATTTCATTATAATCATTTATCTCATAAAAAAAATATCATTGACATTCATCAACATTCAACGTTCAATCAAGGCAATGACATTTTCATTCATATCATGATATTAGGAACTTTTACTCATACCTCTACAAATTTCTATTTATCCCATTCATCTTATCAAGTAAGTCAAATACACTGCATCATATGAGCATCAAACAAGTATGGATATTTATCACAACATGACCTTTCATCTCACGTGTTATCACTTATATATATCATAAGTTTTTATTCATACTTTTCTAAATCGAGACTCATCATAATTCGTAATTTTATTCAAACACCTTCGCATCACATTGAACATGGTCAGTGCAGCTCGGTTGGAGAGTACCTCTGTCTAAACAAGATAGTGCTCATACACATCGGGAGACATCACACTATCACGGATCAATGGCATGTATAGCTGGACTTTTACACATGCTAGGTTAGTCCGAGAACCGACTAAACTATAGCTCTGATACCACTAAATGTAACACCCCTTACCCGTATCCAAGGCCGGAATAGAGTACGAGGTATTACCAGACTTAACAATACACATAGACAAAAATCGAACCATAAAATTTCATTTAATTCAAAACTTTTCGAACACATGCATAACAAACAAAGCTAACTATATCATCACATCAAAACATAGGACACGGCACGATTAATTAAACTTATAAACCATAATAGATAAGGACTACATCTCATGATCATATACAATAACTCAATGCAGACTAATACGCATGGTCAAAATCATAATGAAAATTACACATCACAAACCAACTTCCTATACATGCCACTCACTTGATATTTCTAATATTTAAATTAATTCTCCCAAAAATGATAGTTTGATAGTGTGATTTTGCCTCCGACGATCTCCAACCCCGAGCCGACTTGCCAATACTAAAGAAATGGAGAGGATCGGTAAGCTTTGCACTTAGTAAGTTCATATGAAAATAATAAGCAATCACTACCATGCTTTTCAAGATAAAACACTATAATTGTACCATTACACATGTTCAGGACAGGCTGTTTTCTGGAGTCCCAGTGTATAAAAAACCATATCTCGAGGTACAAAACTCGAAATCCAATTCCGTAAATTTTTCCTGAAACTAGACTCATATTTCTACTTACTATTTTTTTTCTAGAATTATTGGTTGGGCCATTTAGTACAGTTTATTAGTTAAAGTCTCCCCTGTTTCAGGGTATGACTAATCTGACCCCTGTGCACTACGAACCAAATTTCTCCCTGTACAGAATTCCAACGACCATGTCGTTTATTTCCATTAAAAATAGACTCAACAAAGAATCCATTAATGTAAGGTATGACTCTTAATAACTTTTGTACAATTTATGGTGAATTTCTAAATTCAGAACAGGGGATCTCGAATTCATTCAAACTCTGTTTCACAAGAAATCAATATCACACAATATAGAATTCTTTTGCTTCCCCTGTTCCTTTTATGTGAAAATAGACTCATTAAGCTTTATTTTTATATATCATTCGCATTTTTGTTCAACTTCCACAATTTTTGGTAAATTTTTAAAATCACACAACTGCTGTTGTCCAACACTGTTTTACTACTAAAGTTCACTTTTACACAATTCACTTAATCCATTCCATTTTACCGAGGTTCGCTCAAATATCGAGCATATTGCTCATAAATTCAAATGAACATATACTTGCACTTGTTCATCACATAATCACTTTCACATGTGTTTTCATTTAATCGATTTTCCGTTGAACTCATCGGAATAATAACAGATACACAATTGCCTGCACATTTTCTCATTTTCACACTTGTAGCCGAAGCTATCTGGTACGCATAGTAGCCTGCACTTAGTACTACACATGCGACCAATTATCCGATACACGTAGTAGCCTACACTTAGTACTACACACATGACCTAACCATCTGATACACGTAGTAGCCTGCACTTAGTACTACACACGTGATCGAAGTTATCAGGTACGCATAGTAGCCTGCACTTAGTACTACACATGCGACTAACAATCTGGTACACGTAGTAGCCTGCACTTAGTACTACACACGTGACCTCACAATAGCTCATTTGTATCCGAAGGTTCAACCGGGAAATTCCTCACTTTTCAACATTTTATTAAATTGTCCATAATCAATTTAAATTCATAGTTTACATCAAATAACCATTTGATAGGCAGCCACATTTCATATGATATCAAAATATATTAACATAAAAAGAATCAATAGATTATTTATACACAAACATACTCGAAGTGTCGATCTCACTATCCATAGTACCAATTGTCCATTCATAGTATAATAAGACACAACTCAAATAGCAAATCAGCTTTAAGAATTTACATAACATAAATCACATATTTCATATATCACTTGTCATATATCATCATTTTCTTGCATTTCATGTAACATTCTTTCATGTCATATTTCCACATCATAAACACCATTCCATCAACTTTTCCAATATATTAAATCATACAATATATGCAATAATAGTAAGAAATATAATTCAAACATAACATTGCATTATTATTATCATACGAACTTACCTCGATACAAAATATTAGCAATCGAGCCTATTCCTTGTAAACTTTGTTTTTCCCTCGATCACGACTTGAATATCGTTTCTCTTGATCTATAATACCAAATTAATTTATTTAATACATACATTCATCAAAACAGCCTTTAATACAAACTTTGGGAAATTACCATTTTGCCCCTAAACTTTTCCATAATTTGACTTTTGCCCCTAGGCACGAGAATTAAACTTCATTCCTTGTTCTTATGTTTATGACATGCTGATCATTTTTCCCTTCTATGACAACATCAAATTCTCACTTTAACATGCACTTATGACTATTAGGTATTTTTACCGATTAAGCCCTTTTACTCGTTTTCACTTAAAACCTCATATTTTATCATAAAACACCAAAATACACAAATTTCACCTATGGGTATTTTTCCAAATACAAACCCTAGGTTGAATTATTGCTAGCATAAGCTTAATCAAGTTACTGGGATTCCAAAAACGTAAAGAACTTGAAAAACGGGGCTAGAACGGACTTACTATTGAGCTTGGAAAGCTTGAAAACCCTAGCCATGGAGTCTCCCTTGGTATACACGTCCATGGTGAAGAAGATGAGCAAAATTGGCTTTTAATTTTGTATTTTAATTCATTTTACCCCTAAATGACCAAAATGCCTTTTTTACTAAACTTTCCAAAAATTCCATCCATGTCCAATTTTGTCCATAAACTTAGAAATTGGTAAAATTTCTATTTAAGACCTTCTAATTAATATTTCAAAGCAATTTCATACTAGAAACTTCTAGAATGCAAGCTTTGCAACTTATTCAATTTAGTCCCTAACTTCAAATTAAGCACTTTATGTATAGAATTTCTTCACGAAATTTTCACACAATCATGCAATCATATCATAGACCTCAAAATAATCATAAAATATTTATTTATATCTCAGATTTGTGGTCACAAAACCACTATTCCGGTTAGGCCCTAATTCGGGATATTACAGTTCGGGACTAAACCGAGAACTTACAAAAATCTTGGAAATTTTATGCTTTAAGGCTCCACACGCCCATGTCCCAAAGTCGTGTTCCATACACGGCTGAGACACATGGTCGTGTCTCTGCCTGTGTGGAATATACCTAGGCTATTTTCCAAGCTTTGGTCAACCTTAATCTCTTACACACTTATACAAAATCAAAAGCATATAACATGGTATTCATTTAATGATTAAATATTCTCAATTAAACCACAAACATAGCATTTGTATGTCATCATACATGTGTCTCTCATACTCATTTTACCTTGTTTATTATAGTACCACTTATACATTTATACCAAGATTATCATCTTACAAAATATTTTCAGCTTAATCATCAAGCATTCATATTTAAAACTAGATCATATCTTGACAAAACACCACAATTCAGATAAGCAAAATAAGATGTTTGCCTGAAACATTTCAATTCCACTCCATACCCAACAAGCATTACATTGAGACTAGTCATATATATATACATGTCATGATACATATCATTCTCTTTCTGTTTTCTTATAAACACATATCATTTATTTCATTATATCAATATTTCATATACCATAGTTTCCATGTATTCCACATATATTTATTTTCCTCCTCCTCCTCTCCATTCAACATCCTTAATGTATATAGCATTCTTGTAAGTACGATTTCACAATTTACTAATAAATGCTCACATCAAACTGTCCACACGAGTCATAGTCACTTACTTATTTATAATTCGAGCTACAGAGCTCCAAATTAAGATCCGTAAATTTCCCCTAAAACAAAGACTCACATATCTTTCCTCCATAAAATGTTCATAATTTTTGGTTTAGCCAATTAGTACAGTTTATTCATTAAATTTTTCGCCTGTTTCACTTTCTGACAGTTCTGACCTCTCTTCACTAAAAATTAATTATCTCACAGTACAGAACTCGGATAATGTTCTTGTTGATTTATCTTGAAAAAAGGCTCATTAGGGATTTTAAAAATATAAGTTTAAGCCTCTAATTATTTTTATCCAAAATTTTGTGATTTTCCAAAGTCAGAACAGGGGATCACGTAATCATTCTGAACCGGTCTAAAAAAAAACTAAATATCTCAAAATATAGAACTCATTTTCTTGCTTTGTTTCTTTTATATGAAAATAGACTCATTAAGCTTTAATTTGATATCTCATTCAGTCTCTGATTCAATTTATAATATTTTTTGTGATTTTTCAAAATCACGTCACTGCTACTGTCCAAAACAGTTTTATTGCTAATTCACTCTTTCACACTTTCTTTGTATTAACCTCATTTTAACATACATATCACAAATCATTTTCACCACATTTCATACATCACAAGTATAGGCCCATGATCACAAGGTCACCATAAAATCATCCTCATGTATAACTTACTTGTTTATAACCTCACCACATCCTGGTCACTTAATGAATACATCATTCACATAATCAAGTTCCTGCACTTATTCATCACAAAACTCACAAAGCAATACATAGAAAGTCTCCCGTTGAACACTTCGGATCAATCCTCGATACTTGGTGGTTTTAGCACATAGCTCCACCCATCATATAGTTCGGCTCTCTTGTACACATGGTGAACACTCAGTACCACCCATGTGACCTAGCCAGTTTATCTCGTAGCTCTCTTGTCTACATGGTGTCCTTCACCTAGAACCATGCATGTGACCTAGCTACATATATCCCGTAGCTCTTTTGTCTACATGGTGTACACATAGTATCACCCATGCGACCTAGCTACATCATAATGTCTTGTAGCTCTCTTGTACACATGATGTGCACTCAGCACCATACATGTGACCTAGCTACATACTATCTGTATCATCCAATCTTTTCGAAGGTTCAACCGGGATTTCTCTCTCTTTTCCAACAATTTCACCAATCAAGTAATTATCCACAAACAATTTCCAATATTATTATAAAATAACATAATACAAGTAATATTGATGTATTACTTACATATAAACTTACATCTCATTTAATATCAAGGCAATAACATTAAATTACACATTGCCTTATTAAATATCATATGAACTTACAATTTCCCATAATATCCATAATCATAGAAATCACATTTATGTATGATAATTCAATGCACTTCATGTACCATAGACATATTTTTAAATCAATTCATAAACTTGGCACCATAATCATTTAATTTAATATAATTCAATTAATTCACTAAATTTAACTTCCAAATATAAATTACAGCATTATTGCTATATTATTATCATACCAACTTACATACTTTCAACACCTCGGAAATCATAATGAATGTAACGACCCGTACCCGAGACCGTTGCCGGAGTCGAACACGAGGTGTTAATAGACTTAATTCATTACTTAAACAGCTCAAACAATTTATTTTTAAAATTTTTAGTCAAGCTAACAATCTGCATCATAGTCGCTTAAAAATTCATATCTCGAGTTACGAAACTCAAAATCCAATTTCGTAAATTTATCTGAAACTAGACTCATATATATATTTACTAATTTTTTTTATAGAATTTTTGGTCAAGCAAATTAGTACAGTTTATTAGTTAAAGTCTCCCCTGTTTCAGGGTTCGACTGCTCTGACATCTGTGTATTACGAATCAGATATCTCTCTATAAAGAATTTAAATGACTACGAGGTTTGTTTCTAATAAAACTAGACTCAATAAGGAATATTTACATATAAATTATGACTTCTAATTTTCTTTGAACAATTTATGGTGAATTTCCAAAGTTAGAACAGGGGATCCAGAAAATGCTCTGGCCCTGTTTCACAAAAATTTAAACATATCATAAAATATAACTCATATACCTGTTTTGTTCCATCCATATGAAAATAGACTCATAATTCTTTAATTCCATATATTATTCATCATCTAATTGTATCTCTACTGTTTTTAGTGATTTTTCAAACTCACGTCACTGCTGCTGTCTGAATCTATTTTATGGTAAATTTTACCTATTTCATGGTTTCCATGGATTAGCTAGCAATTTAGCATACATAACACCAAATATGATCATGATTAGCCATTCCAATGGCTAATCATTACCAAGCATTTCCATACCACTCAATAACTATATCATAAGACCATATACACAAAATGATTATAATGCTATACATGCCATACTCAAAATATACAAGCCATTATGCCAAGATGGTATACGGATAGTGTGAGCGTGCCTTCGACCGTTTCCGATTTTCGAGCTGGCTTGTCAACACTACAAGGAATGAAAAGGAGGGAGTAAGCATAAATGCTTAGTAAGTTCACATGCAAATAGCAAGTAACATAACTATATAAGCAAATATAAAACATCATTTGCATAATCATCACCGAGACATTCATATCACATTTTCATTTATCATCTTACCATATTGTTGTTATATCGAGTTTTCAACCCGAGGGTTAAGTACATACCTGTTCAAAGTATTCATTTCTCAACACTAACCAATATGTCCCTTTCATCTCGAGTATTCCTCCATTTGAGTAGAAATTTACCCGTTGAACACATCGGAATATAATTCAGATACATGGAAAGTTTGCACATAAGTGCCACATATGTAGCCAAGCTACCATGTAACCCGCCCGGACTCAACTCAACGAGCTCGGGCGTTCGCATCCATAAGTGAACTCGGACTCAACTCAACGAGTTCGGACATTCGCATCCATAAGTGAACTCAGACTCAACTCAACGAGTTCGGATGCTCAACCATCGTAGTGACATGTCACTTGTATCCTAATCTATTCCTAAGGTTCAAACGGGCTTTTTCCCTCGATCTCACATTTGTCGTCTTCCATGGAATATCGGAACCGATACTCGGTAGCAATTCATATTTATCAAGTAGTAAACATAATTTGCATATTACTCAACATTAACCACAAAGCATAATATTTCACGATTAAAAATCAGCGTATCATATAATTAACATCAATAACTTAAAAATAACAATTATGCTACATTATTTACACATGAACTTACCTCGTATGTGAAAATGGCTACTTTTACCATTTCGTCCACAACTTGGTATTTTCCCCATTTTAGCCCAAATTTTAGTTTTCCTTACTCTATCATTTAAAATATAGTCTAATTAGGACTCACATTATTCAAATTGACCCAAAATCATATTTTGGCAAAATTACAGTTTTGCCCTAAACTTTTGCATATTTACACTTTTGACCCAAAGCTCGTAAATTAAACTTCAGCCTATTTTGTTATGTTTTATGACATGCTGATCATTTTTCCCTTCTATGGCAACATCAAATTCTCACTCTGACATGTACTATGACTATTAGGTATTTTTACCGATTAAGCCTTTTGCTCATTTTCACTTAAAACCGAGTAGCACTAGTTGTCTAACATAATTTAAAACCTCATATTCTATCATAAAACACCAAAATACACAAATTTCACCTATGGGTATTTTTCCAAATATAAAACCTAGGTTAAATTATTACTACAATAAGCTAAATCAAGTTACCGGACTCCAAAAATGTAAAAATCATTAAAAACGAGACTAGAACGGACTTACAATCGAGCTTGGAAGCTTGAAAAACCCTAGCCATGGTTTCTCCTTGCTGTATTCGGCCATGGGGTTGAAGATGAGCAAAATTGGCTTTTAATTTTGTATTTTAATTCATTTTACCCCTAAATGACCAAAATGCCCTTACTACTAAACTTTCCAAAAATTCCATCCATGTCCAATTTTTGTCCATAGACTTAGAAATTGGTAAAATTGTTATTTAAGACCTCCTAATTAATATTTCAAAACAATTTCATACTAGAAACTTCTAGAATGCAAGTTTTACAAATTATTCGATTTAGTCCCTAATTTCAATTTAAGCACTTTATGCATAAAATTTCTTCATGAAATTTTCACACAATCATGCAATCATATCATAGACCTCAAAATAATCATAAAATAATTATTTCTATCTCGAATTTTGTGGTCACGAAACCACTATTCTGACTAGGCCCAAAATCAGGATATTACAATGAATATATCAATTTTACACTGAAACATGCATAAATTCATGCTTATTATACATATGAACTTACATCGATACTAAAACGGTCATTTTACCAACTTTCCCAATTTTCGATTTTTCTCTCATTCTAGGTTCAAATCTCATTTTCTGGGATCTAAAACATCATATTTTACTTATTTAATTAATGTACTATTCAAAACGGTCCTTAACTCAAACTTTGGTAAAATTACAATTTTGCCCCTAAACTTTTGCATATTTACACTTTTGCCCCTAGGCTCGGGAATTAAACTTCATCCCTTATTCTTATTTTTAATGACATGCTGATCACTTTTCCCTTCTATGGCAACATCAAATTCTCACTCTAACATATACTTATGACTATTACGTATTTTTACCGATTAAGCCCTTTTACTCGTTTTCACTCAAAACCGAGTAGCACATGTTGTCTAACATAATTTAAAACCTCATATTCTATTATAAAACAGCAAAATGAACACATTTCACCTATGGGTATTTTTCCGAATATGAACCCTAGCTTAAATTATTGCTAGAATAAGCTTAATCAAATTACTGGGATTCCAAAAACGTAAAGAACTTGAAAAACGGGGTTATAACGGACTTACTATTGAGCTTGGAAAGCTTGAAAACAATAGCCATGGATTCTACCATGCTAATTTCGGCCTCCATGAGAAAGATGAGTCAATTTTGGCTTTATTTTCCCTTTTTATTTCTTTTAATTACCAAATGGCCAAAATGCCCTTCCTTACTAAACTTTCAAAAATTCCATCTATGTCCAATTTTTTTCCATCACTTAGAAGTTGGTAAAATTTCTATTTAAGACCTAATTAATATTTCAAAGCAATTTCATACTAGAAACTTCTAGAATGTAAGTTTTACAACTTATTCAATTTAGTCCCTAACTTCAAATTGAGCACTTTATGCATAGAATTTCTTCACGAAATTTTCACACAATCATGCAATCATATCATAGACCTCAAAATAATCATAAAATAATTATTTCTATCTCGAATTTTGTGGTCCTGAAACCTCTATTCCAACTAGACCCAATTTGGGCTATTACAAGAATTGCATGCATTTTATTATACGAGACTTAGGACTAAATTATAAATATTGTGAAATGTTAGGGCCAAAATGGTCATTTTTCCCAGGGGTGAGTTTTAATCCTAAAATGAAAAATGTGATGTATTAATAGTCTAATTTTATTGATATGGACCCCATGGAACCAATTCTGGAGGTCGACCATGGCAAACGAAAGGTTTCAGAATAACTAAGACACGAATCTGAAACGACTACCAGGTAAGTTCGTATAACCCGACGTACACTCTTAATATTCTTAAAAATGCATGTTCTTGAATGTATGATAATTAGATATTCATTGCATGATAATCCATAAGACGTGCTATTGTAAATGAAAGATGATAAATGTTCCAGTTAAAAGAAAAAGGGAAATCCGACGGTTAAATTATGGCTTACATGACTTGAGATCCTACATGTGTTGCATAGAAGGATTTAGCCCGGATGGGTAATCCGCTGATCTCAATATAGAAAGGATCTAGCTTGGACGGGTGTTCCTTGAGTGATTGAGCCTCCTAAAGAATATGGGTATGATCGCGTTATTTTGCGATAGGTTTTAAATATTTATAATTACTCATTCTTGAACTAACTATTATCGCGATGTAGGCAAGTATACCTATCGAACAGTAGTATAGTTTTAGCAAGCCCGGATTGTCGAACCCAAAGGAACTCAAAATACTAGTAATGACTGTCTTTTTATTATCTAGCCTAAAAATAAAGAGGTTTTGTTTTAATTGACTAATTACCTAAACTAAGAACGCGCAGAGAAAAGAATTGGGGAATTGCTTTTGGGAAAATCGGTTGACTTAAGACAATACCTAAGGAAAAATCCACCTAGACTTTATTTGTTATTCTGGCTCCAAATCGGACGATTTATTCACTCAACTTGTTCTGTAAAGATCCCTAAGTTATCTTATTATCCCTATTCAAGACTAATAACATCTAATCCCTAGATTGAATAACCGAGACTTTTCTCTAATTAACATTCTAGGGTTGCATTAACTCGATCTATGGATTCCCTTATTAGGTTTCACCGTAATCTGGCAAAATCTTGTCACCCTATTTCTAGGCGCGCAATCAACTCCGCTTAATTATGACAAATGTACTCTTAGACAGGGTCTATTCCTCCTCTAAATAATAGCTTGTCTTGAATCAGTATCCTGGGATATTAAAACAAGAATTAAGAACACATAATTAAGAACAAGTTAAATATTTATCATACGATTCAGAAAATAATAACAAGATTCGTCTTAGGTTTCATTCCCCTTAGGTATTTAGGGGTTTGAGTTCATAACTAAATAAGAAAACATCTTAGAAGAATAAAGAATACAAAACATAAAAAAAACTGAAAAATCCTGAAGCAAAATTGAGGAGAGATCTTCAGTCTTAATAATGAATCTGACTTCTGTGATGGATCAATCGGCTTCCTTGGAGTAATTCCTTACACCCTATTCTCTGTCTCCCATTTTTCTCCTCTTCTAAGGTGTATTTATAGGCTTTGGAATGCCTAGAAGCCCTCAAAAGTGGACTTTTCCGAATTGGACTTAACTTGGGCTTGGCAGGGACACGCCCGTGTACGATTACTTCAGCCTGTGTTCAAGCCTGTTAGAATGGCACGGGCGTGTGCTATACCCGTGAGTCGTGCTTCGATTCTGCCAGAGTGACATGGTTGTGTGGTCTGCCTGTGTGAGGAAGTCCAGGCCGTGTTAAGTTCATACTTTGGCTCATTTTCTCTATTTTTGGCCCGTTTCTCGTTCCTTTCGCTCTCCTATGTTCTCCTAAGTATAAAACATGAAATTAAAGCATTAGGAGCATCGAATTCACCAATTCTAATGGAAAATCATCCATAATATGCGTTAAACTTGGGGTAAAAATATGTATAAATTATGGTTTATCAAATACCCCTACACTTAAGTATTAGCTTGTCCTCAAGCAAAATCCTCAACTCATAATCAAAATAAATTCTCCTCAACTTATAATTCTTATCGATAATATCTCAAAATAATCCATACGTAATCATACGTTGAGAATTCAACTAAAAGGACATAAAAGTTTCAAACATTCCAAGTTGAGTATTTAATCATGGAAACATAGGTGTCTCTCCGCATCTAAGAAATTACCTTTGATTCAGAATATCACAGAGCTTCACATCCTCACTAAAGATTCACTCAAATCACTCGAGGTGTTTAAGGACAATAAATGAAGCACTCAATAGTCAATAATGAAAAGTCATTACCATAGGCTTGCATGAAAATCAAATCTCCACCACTCTAATTTACGATGATACATCAATCAAAATGTCTTTAGAGAGTTGTAGTGAGGCTTGGTTAGGGGGTGTGGTCACAAGCCGAAAGAAAGGGTTAGAATCGAGATTGAATTGAAAAATTGCCTAACCAGAAAAAGAGTTAATCTTCACTTGCGTACAACAGAGCTTCTTCTCAGAATATGAAATTACAAATATGTATACATATATTTTTTTTAAGAATAAGTTAAAATAATATAGACTAACTATTAAGAACAGAACATAGTTAGGCAATCCATTCAACTCAAATCTCGACAAAAATAGAGATTAATTTAGGGGATTTCAACAATAATGGGTTAAATGTTAATGTTAAGGGTAATACAAGAAATGGCTTGTTAGGCTCAAGGGGGTTTACTAGGGGTTAATCGTGAAGGTAGGATTTTCATGGCATGAGTTGGTTAATCCTAAGTGCCTTAATCATTTTGACATATCAAATCAAATGGTGTGGTCTCGACATGCATAATCAAGCAAGTTCTAGAATGACAGTTCAATACTGATGCATTCAAAACAATAATAAAAGTGAGCATGAAATAATTAATAGATGCTCAAAAGGCTCAAAAATCTCACCAAAAATTATGGCTTTTTGATGTTAAAATCTTGTGAATTCCAATTCAAAGTAATACCTAGACTTAGGGAACAACCTAAGATTTTGAATTTTTTTTAAAAAAATCAACTCATCATGCTTGATTCTCTAATGTCTTAAAGTTTAAAACAATCAATGCATAAATCCCTATGTTTTTATTCAAGATATATCAATCAAAATCATAAATCAATTAAAATTTATCCTAAATATGATATGAGAGATTTTTAAGAGAACAAGGCAATCATTCAGGGATTTTTCTGATAAAGAAATGAATACCCCCTACTGTAAGAGCCCAAAATTGGGTCTACTTGGAACAGAGGTTTTGGGACAACAAAATTTGAGATAGAAATAATTATTTTATGATTATTTTGAGGTCTATGATATGATTTCATGATTGTGTGAAAATTTCGTGAAGAAATTCTACGCATAAAGTGCTTAATTTGAAGTTAGGGACTAAATTGAATAAGTTGCAAAACTTGCATTCTAGAAGTTTCTAGTATGAAATTGCTTTGAAATATTAATTAGGAGGTCTTAAATAGAAAATTTACCAATTTCTAAGTGATGGACAAAAATTGGACATAGATGGAATTTTTGAAAGTTTAAGTAAGGAAGGGCATTTTGGTCATTTGGTAATTAAAAGAAATAAAAAGGGAAAATAAAGTCAAAATTTACTCATCTTTTTCATGGAGGCCGCAATTAGCATGGGGAAAACCATGGCTAGGGTTTTCAAGCTTTCCAAGCTCAATAGTAAGTCCGTTCTAACCCCGTTTTTCAAGTTCTTTACGTTTTTGGAATCCCAGTAATTTGATTAAGCTTATTCTAGCAATAATTTAAGCTAGGGTTCATATTTGGAAAATACCCATAGGTGAAATGTGTTTATTTTGTGTTTTATGATAGAATATGAGGTTTTAAATTATGTTAGACAACTTGTGCTACTCGGTTTTGAGTGAAAACGAGTAAAAGGGCTTAATCGGTAAAAATGCCTAACAGTCATAAGTATATGTTAGAGTCAGAATTTGATGTTGCCAAGAAGGGAAAAGTGATCAGCATGTCATAAAACATAAGAATAAGGGATGAAGTTTAATTCCCGAGCCTAGGGGCAAAAGTGTAAATATGCAAAAGTTTAGGGGCAAAATTGTAATTTTACCAAAGTTTGAGTTAATGACTGTTTTGAATAGTACATTAATTAAATAAGTAAAATATGATGTTTTAGATCCCTAAAAATGAGATTTGAACCTAGAGTGAGAGAAAAATTGAAAATTGGGAAAGTTGATAAAATGGCCGTTTTAGTATCAAGGTAAGTTCATATGTATAATAAGCATTAATTTATGCATGTTTCAATGTAAAATTGATATATTCATTATGATTTCCGAGGTGTTGAAAGTATGTAAGTTGGTATGATAATAATACAGCAATAATGCTGTAATTTATATTTGAAAGTTAAATTTAGTGAATTAATTGAATTATACTAAATTAACTGATTATGGTGCCAAGTTTATGAATTGATTTAAAAATATGTCTATGGTACATGAAGTGCATTGAATTATCATACATAAATATGATTTCTATAATTATGGATATTATGGGAAATTGTAAGCTCATATGATTTTTAATAAGGCAATGTGTAATTTAATGTTATTGCCTTGATATTAAATGAAATGTAAGTTTATATGTAAGTAATACATCAATATTACTTGTATTATGTTATTTTATAATAATATTGGAAATATGTTTGTGGATAATTACTTGATTGGTGAAATTATAGGAAAAGAGAGAGAAATCCCGGTTGAACGTTTGGAAAGATTGGATGATACAGATAGTATGTAGCTAGGTCACATGTATTGTGCTGAGTGCACATCATGTGTACAAGAGAGCTACAAGACATTATTATGTAGCTAGGTCGCATGGGTGATACTATGTGTACACCATGTAGACAAGAGAGCTACGGGATATATGTAGCTAGGTCGCATGCGTGGCTCCAAGTGAAGGACACCATGTAGACAAGAGAGCTACGAGATAAATTGGCTAGGTCACATGGGTGGTACTGAGTGTTCACCATGTGTACAAGAGAGCCGAACTCTATGATGGGTGGAGCTATGTGCTGAAACCACCAAGTATCGAGGATTGATCTGAAGTGTTCAACAGGAGACTCTCTATTTCTTGCTCTGTGAGTTTTGTGATGAATAAGTGCATGAACTTGGTTATGTGAATGATGTGTTATTAAGTGACTAAGATGTGGTAAGGTTATAAACAAGTAAGTTACACATGAGGATGATTTTATGGTGACCTTGTGATCATGGGCCTATACTTGTGATGTATGAAATGTGGTGAAAATGATTTGTGATATGTATGTTAAAATGAGGTTAATACAAAGAAAGTGTGAAAGAGTGAATTAGCAATAAAACTGTTTTGGACAGTAGCAGTGACATGATTTTGAAAAATCACCAAAAATAGTAGATATTGAATCAGAGACTGAATGAGATATAAAATTAAAGCTTAATGAGTTTATTTTCATATAAAAGAAACAGAGCAAGAAAAGGAGTTCTATATTTTGATATATTTATGTTTTTATGAGACTGGTTTAGAACGATTATGTGATCCCCTGTTCTGACTTTGGAAAATCATAAAATTTTGGATAAAAATAATTAGAGGCTTAAAATTATATTTTGAAATCCGTAATGAGTCTATTTTCAAGATAAATCAACAAGAACATTATCTGAGTTTTGTACTGTGAGATAATTAATTTTGAGTGAAGAGAGATCAGAACTGTCATCAAGAATGTCCTCGTAGGCTTCCTCCTCGGTAGATTGGGCGAGACGGTACTGGGGAGGGTAGGTTCCTTAGCACCTCTCGATCATCCTCATGCTAAGCATGCTTGAGATGCCTTGTGGAAACATCTGGCCGATACGGGTGAGGGATGATTCTTGGGCCGCGGTGTTAAGGAGCCCGAAGTGTCGCACCAGTCTAGTCACATAGGGGCCAATGGAGATGACCCCCTTCCGATGCCGCTTCGTCTGGTACTGAATCGCCAGAGAAATGAAATAGGCAAGGTCGATGACGTGCCCTTGCAACACGCACCATAATAAGTAGACGTCGTGGGTGTTGACGACGCCAGTGCTCTCTCGCCTCCCTATAATCGTGTGAGCTAAAATAGTGTGTAAGTACCTCAGGGATGGTGGGAGAACTGATGCCTTGGAGTGGCTAGGATTGTACGAGGCCGTGCTTGGGGCGGCGTGCCAGCACTTCGAGGGAGAGAAATGTATGTGGCGACTGAGAGCATGTAGTTCATTCTCCTCCCTGAACTCCTCCGCATATAAGCCTAGTGCAGTACCAAACTCTGGGACGCTTAGCTGGCGGATTAATTCGCCTAGGCAAAATTGAACCGTGCCAAGATCATCGTACCTTATCATTACGGGCTGAAGATGGAACGTTGAGTATAGTTCCATTGTGAGCTCGAGGTATGTCGACTCAATAATCCAGAAGAACAGCTCCCAAGGGTCGGTGGTTAGGAGAGCTCAAATCGCATCAGCCATCTGAACTTATTCTATGGCAGCCTAGTCGATGCAGCGGCCCGCTGCTAAAGGTCGGTCCCGTAGTATTTGAAATAGTTCTTCTTGGGGCCAGTTGGGGAATTGGAGGAAAGGGTGACGAATTTCAGCAGTAGGAACCGAGGAAGACGATGCTCCCTTCCTTTTCTTTGAAGCGGGGACAGTGGATTTCTTTCCTCGTGAAGATGACATCGTATACCTATAATTTGTAAAGAAGAATAATAGTAAATACATGAATTTGAAAAGCCATGAATTTAAACTCTAATTTCAGCCAAAATATGAACCAAACTCAACCAAGAAAATTCTTTTTGATAGCATAATTTCGTGACATTGTAAAGGCATGAGTATGGGCATAATAATGGCATGTGAAAGACAAAGGAATGAAGCTTTCCTAACAACCTAGATTAACATAAAATGCATGATAAATAATCTAATAATGCAGGAAATAATGAACAAAATGAACATAGTATGATATAAATAACAATTATTTTAATAATAAGCATTAAAAATAAGTAGAATAGAGGTGAAAAGAGTGAACAAACTCTAAGAGAGAGAATTAGGCATAAAAAATAGAGTGAGAAGTAGCACATGGGCGTGGCAAGGAGGCTGTGTGGACTTGCGACGGCTAGGGTTAGGGTTAGGCCCAAACTTAAGTTAAATCCGTGGTAGTTTTCGAAATTTGAATTTTATGAACAAGTGATGCAATTGGTGTTTGGGCTTTTAAGAGTAAAGGGGTAAAAGATGACACAAAAAGGAGTGTGGTGTAGTGGCAAGGTGGCGCCACTTAGGGGACAAGGAAGTGACGCCATAGAGGAAGCAAGGGGTCCAAGGTTCAAGTCTTGGCTCTTGCAATGTATTTTGCTTTTTCTTTTCAATAAATCTGGAAGCAAGTAGGTGCGCTTTAAAGTTTAATGTGTTGGATTTATGACACAAATGAGTTGATGGCCTAGTGGTGGTGGCATGAGTTGGCATGTGAGAGGACTTTGGTTCGAATCCCTTGGCACGCAAAGGTTGATTATTTTGCTATGTTGGGACGACAAGAGTTGGTGTTGGTTTTAAACTCTGGTTATGGAGGGATCCCACATCGGGAAGCTAACATAAGAGTAGATGGAGAGCTGGCTTTAAATAGAGAAAACCATGAGGAGAGTAAGCATACCCTTCTTGGCTGATCCCTTTCGCTTTGTGACATGCTCGTTTGGGTTGGGCGTCAGCTAAGAGTGTTTGGAGCGCGGATTAACTGCAGTCTCCTAACAGGTGTGTATTTCTCATTACTATAGCAGTAGGACGGCTATTTCGGGCCGCGATAAGCTGAAATGGGCCATGTGGTCCCAATGGGTCCGTAGGCCCAAGTGGATAAGTTGTAAAATTACTAAAATACCCTTGTAGGGTAGGACTATCGATTTACTTCTGGAGGCTAAAATGACTATTTTGGCCCTCGTGCGTTAATAACTAACTTGTGTGATGATTGGGTTAGTTGACATGGATTTATGCTAGTTATCGTTAATTCGTAAGCCTAATGTGTTAGTGATCGATTGTAGGATTATCGCGTGGGAGATATCGTCATCAGTCGTCATCAACCAGGTGTGTAAACGACACCCTCCCTTAGACTGAATCGGTAAAAGCTGAAATACCGAAACATTGGTATTTTGTGAACTCGCGAGCGTGCGAGTGCTCGTGAGACAGTTGCTAATGAATATGGTGCATTTGGATGATTAGAGTGCAGAGTGTGCATTTTCGTGCACAACGGTATTTTTGGGTTTAATGGGCCGAAAGTGGGCCAATGGGCCAACGGGCCCACTTTGGTAAAAAGATGAGGTAAGTACTTCTAATTACTTGGTAAACGTTAGAATGAGCATGAAACCTTAGCAATAGGTAATAATTAATGAAATACCCTTATGCATGCCAAATTACGATTTTACACCTAGGGTTATTTTTTTTTAAAAGCATGATGTTCTGTTTCTGTATACGTATGCCATGACATATTATTTTTGTTGCATGGCACATGGGTTTATACTGATGGAGGAAGCGTTCTGGCAGCCTCGCTGCAATTTGGTGGCCTTGCCACATATATCTGTTCTGGTAACTTCGTCACAATATCTGGTAGCCTCGCTGCAATCTGGTGGCTTCGCCACATATATATATCTGTTCTGGTGGCCTAGCAACAATATCTGTATCTGGTGACTTCGTCACAATATTTGGCACCCTCGCTGCAATTTCTGTGGTATGTAGCGGTTGGGTGGGTCGAGTAGTCTCCCCACATGGTGTAAGGCTGGTACGGGGATGTTATGGATGGCTCTGGGTTGGGATTTCTGCATTCATGATATATTTGTTCTGTATCTGCTATGGGCCTATGGGTTTCATTTTGATTTCTGTACTGGGCCAAGGCCCAGATAAGTCTGACTCTGAGGTTTGATCTGTTTTGGGCTATGGTTGGGTTATGTTACACACTGAGTTTACTGAACACACCCTTTATTTTCATCTCTGTAGGAAATCCCCAAGCATAGTGGGCTTACAGCTGTGAGGGATTCGGAGTGGCCACATCATCTGCAAAGTTGGTTATTCTAAGTTAGTTTATTTTTATTATTTTTATATTCTGATTTAATTTTGGGTTTTAAGTTGTAATAAGGCTGCTATTTAAATTTCTTTTTTCCTCTATGGTTTTATTTTCTGATTATATTTATACTATGACGAAACTGCTAGTGTTAGGCTACGCGGGTTTTAAAAATTAATGAACGTTTTCAAGACTCAACAAGCACAACAAATGGATAGCCTAAAGATTGATAAACCGGCTTTTCATTCAACCGCTGTTTTTACAAAGACCACCCCAATCACTTAAACCAGCGAATGCATACTAAGTCGTAAGTCCATGTGACACGTCAGATCTGGCCATAATGTCTGGGCCGAGTTTAGGGTGTTACATTTAGTGGTATCAGAGTCAAGTTGCAACGACTCGGTTGTGGAACGGGTCTAAACACGGGAGTTTGTAAAGAAACACTGAATAAAGGTTTTCGAAAATCCTTTTTTTGGGAACTTGATTTTAAATTGTTTTCGAGAATGTTTCCAATATTTTCTCTTTACACATAGATGATTTTAAAGATTAAAATCGGTTTTCTAAAATTAGTTTCTTTCTAGAAGGTGGCACACCGAATATTCGGCCCAAGTCTGTAAGTTTTCTAAGACTTTCTGATTGTTTCTGAAATATCTGTTATATGCTTGTACAAAACCTTCTCATGGTACTTTAGTTAGGGTAACACTGGAACTATTGAAACTCTGATAAGTAGACTGAGACTATAGCTAGGCTACCGCAAAAGGAAACAAACTCAAACTCTGAATTACTGTTATTCATAAGACATCTGTAATAAACACTGAAATATTAAACTGATTCATAAAATTCTTAATCAGATAATACAAAACGAGTACACGAGTAGCTCGTGGAAGAGGCCGTAGATGTGGCCGAGGTAATGCTCAAGCTGAATCTTCGTCTTCAGGACATGTACCAACAGTAGATGCACTGGTACCACCGGAAACGGAGGTAGAGTCTCATGATCGAGGTGCCGGGGACGATGCTTTGTCCCAGGCAATGCTCTGAGTTTTGGAAAGGGTTGCTGAGGCAAGTACGGGAAACAGAATTCGGGGGTCTATTTTTGAGCTGCTCTAGGCCAATAGAGCAGAGATATTTAGGGGTGTATCTAGAGTAGCTCCGAATGTGGCTGAGTATTGGTTAGAAGCCACAGAGTGGATTATGGATGATCTGGACTACTCTGTGGAGCAGAAGCTGAAGGGAGCCATATCGTTACTCAGGGATGAGGCTTATCAGTGGTGGCTCACGGTGAGAGATGGAACTCCTACTGATAGTGTGACTTGGGAGCTGTTTAAGACAGCTTTTAAAGGATAGTACGTTGGGGCTAGTTATGTGGACGCTCGCCGGAAAGAATTTCTGAACCGGGTCCAGAGGAGTAAGTCAGTGGCTGAGTATGAGTCTGAGTTTCTGAGACTGAGCCAGTATGCTTCTAGGATTGTCGCTACAGAATATAAGCGTAGCGTATGCTTCGTGGATGGTCTGAGAGATGAACTTAGGGTGCTGATTGCTCCGCAAAGGGAGCGTAACTTTGCTACTTTAGTGGAGAAAGCTAAGATAGCTGAGGAAGTGAAGCATACAGAAAGACAGAATCGTGAGAAAGATCGAAACCGTTTTAGGAGAGATTCAGGACTTTCAGGTGGTATGAACAGGAATGTTAAGAGAGCAAGGGTAATGGAGCTAGTTCGAGTAGTACCGATGAATGCTATTAGACCGCAGGGTTGTAGGAATTGTGGAAAGATGCATATAAGTGAGTGTCAGAAATGTTCTAGTGCTTGTTTCCGATGTGGATCTATGGAGCATAGGGTTAAGGATTGTCCCCAGGAACCACATCAGGTTCAAGTTTTAGATCAGAGGGTCGCTCAACCAGTGAGGGGTGAACCACAGTTTTCGAGAGGACGTGGGCAAGGCAGAGGTGGTCATGGAAACGGTCGAGGAACAAGAGCACCTGGCAGGGGTGCTGGATTTGCTGAGGCTCATCAGCCGGCGTTGGTGTATGCAGCTCGTCGCTGAGAGGAGGGTGGTGCACCTGACGTCATAACTGGTACGTTTTTTATTTCCGGTATGCCATACTTTCCGTTGATAGATGATGGATCTACCCATTCATATGTTGCATGTGCTATATCTGGGTCGCTAGGTGGCGCTCTGAGGAGACCGTGAGTGGGGTGTCTGTACTAAGTCCTTTGGGTCACTCTGTTAGGGTAGATAAACTGTATAGAGATGTGCCTATAGAAACTCAAGGAAAAGTTTTCTCTGGAGATCTGATGGAGCTACCTTTCGGAGAATTCGATCTCATTTTAGGAATGGATTGGCTTGTTAAGCATAGAGCTACACTGGATTGTGCTGCTAAGCGAATAATGTTAAAGACCATAAAGGATGAGGAGGTTTTGGTGATAGGCGAGCGTAAGGATTATCTGTCTAATGTGGTGTCGGCATTGAGAGCCGAAAAGTGGATTCGAAAGGGATGTGAGGCTTATATGGCATTTGTAAGCCAATCGAAAATTGAGGATCTAACAATGGATAAAGTTAGAACCGTCAAGGATTTTCAAGATGTTTTTCCAGAGGAGCTTCCGGGTTTGCCCCTGAACCGAGAGGTTGAGTTTGGAATCAACTTGTTGCCTGGAACGGCACCGGTTTCCATTGCACCTTATAGGATGGCACCGAAGGAGTTGGTGGAGCTAAAAGACCAAATTCAAGAGTTATTGGATAGAGGCTTCTTTAGACCAAGTGTGTCTTCGTGTGGAGCACCAGTGTTTTTCGTAAAGAAGAAAGATGGGTCAATGCGGATGTGCATCGATTATCGACAGTTGAAGAAACTGACGATTAAGAACAAGTACCCACTGTCGAGAATCAATGATTTATTCAACCAACTTAGAGGAGCTTCAGTATTTTCCAAGATTGACCTTTGATCTGGGTATCATCAGTTGAGGGTTAAGGAGGTGGATATTCACAAGACATCATTCAGAACTCGGTATGGTCACTATGAGTTATTGGTTATGCCATTAGGGTTGACGAACGCACCTGCAGCATTTACGGATCTGATGAATCGAGTGTTCCAGCCATATTTGGATCGATTCATGGTTGTCTTTATCGACGATATTCTGGTTTGTTCTAAAACTGAGGAGAAGCATGATGAGCATCTTCATATTGTGCTGCAAGTGCTGAGGGAGAAGGAGCTTTATGCGAAATTCAGTAAGTGTGAGTTCTGGTTGAGAGAGGTAACTTTCTTGGGGCATGTTGTCTCTGCTGAAGGGATTAAGGTGGACCCTCGAAAGATTGAAGCGATTCTGGAATGGAAGCCACCGAGGTCAGTGTCAGAAATTTGAAGTTTTCTGGGTTTAGCTGGGTACTATAGAAGGTTTGTGGAAGGATTTTCTGTGATGGCAGCACCTTTGACAAAGCTTATAAGGAAGGGAGTACTGTTTGTTTGGATTGAGAAACAACAAGAATCTTTTAAGAAGCTGAAGAGAGTTCTGACCGAGGCACCTGTACTGATTCAGTCAGAGTCTGGAAAAGATTTTACCATATGCAGTGATGCATCACATGTAGGGTTGGGCTGTGTGCTGATGCAAGAGGGTAAAGTGGTTGCTTATGCATCACGACAGCTTAAACAACATGAAGTTAACTATCCTACTCATGATCTAGAGTTGGCAGCGGTAATCTTTGCACTTAAGATTTGGAGACATTACCTGTACGGAGAAAGGTGTATTATATACACAGATCATAAGAGTCTTAAGTACTTGCTGACTCAGAAGGAGCTGAACCTTAGGCAGCGGAGAGGGATAGAGTTGCTTAGGGATTATGACTACATGATTGAGTATTACCTAGGCAAAGCTAATGTGGTGGCTGATGCCCTAAGTCGTAGAACTGTATCTGATCTGAGAGCCATGTTTGCTCGTTTGAGTCTGTATGACGACGGTAGTCTGTTAACAGAACTGCAAGTTAGGCTGACCTGGGTGGATGAGATTAAGGAAAAACAGTCGAGGGATGAGTCCCTGGTTTCTCGATTTTGGCAGGTTAAGAATGGGGATACTTCTGAGTTCAGATTGAACAGTGAGGGAGTTCTGTGTTACCGAGGTAGAGTTTGTATTTCGAAGGACTCTGACTTGAGGCAAGCAATTCTAAAAGAAGCTCATGGAGGTTTGTGTGCTATGCATCCTGGAGGGAGTAAAATGTATCGCGACTAAAAGGAGCTGTATTGGTGGCCTGGATTGAAGCGAGAGTTAACGGAAGTTAGGGGAAAATGTCTGACTTGTCAGCAAGTGAAAGCTGAACATCAATTACCTTCCGGACTTTTGCAGCTAGTGAAAGTACCACTTTGGAAGTGGGAGAGGGTAACCATGGATTTTGTGAGTGGGTTACCCTTGACACCGTCGAAGAAGGACTCAATTTGGGTAATTGTGGATAAGTTGACCAAATCTGCTCATATCATACCTTTTCGCACTGATTATTCACTTTAGAAGTTAGCCAAATTGTATGTGGCGGAAATAGTACGACTTCACGGAGTGCCAGTGTCGACTATTTCTGATCGAGATCCTAGATTCACATCTCAGTTTTGGCAAAAGTTGCATGAGGCATTGGGTACGTGGTTGAACTTTAGTACAGCTTTTCATCCTCAGACTGATGGTCAGTCGGAAAGGGTTATTCAGATTCTGGAAGACATGTTGAGGGGATGCGTTATCGACTTTCGAGGCAGTTGGGAGGATTACTTACCGTTGGCAGAGTTTGCATACAACAACAATTATCAGGCAAGTATTCGAATGGCTCATTGTGAGGTACTATATGGGTGAATATGTCGTACACCTAGTTGTTGGACCGAGTTGGGTGAACGACAGGTTCTTGGACCTGAGTTGGTGGTAAATACTGAGGATAAGGTCAAGTTGATTAGAGACCGGTTGAAGGAAGCATCTGATAGACATAAGTTATATGCAGATTTTAAGTGCAAGGAAATTGAGTACTCTGTGGGTGTTATGGTCTTCTTGAAGGTTTCACCTTGGAAGAAAATATTAAGGTTTGGGAGGAAAGGCAAGTTAAGTCCACGGTTCATTGGGCCTTATCGGATTCTTAAGCGAGTGGGTCCAGTGGCTTATCAGTTGGAGCTACCTCCAGAGTTGAATAGAATTCATGGTGTCTTTCACGTCTACATGTTAAGGCGGTATCGTTCTGACCCTACTCATGTTGTGCCGGTTGCAGAGATCGAGGTCCAAACAGACTTGAGTTTTGAGGAAGAGTCTGTGCAGATTTTGGATTGAGATGTTAAGATTTTGAGGAGGAAATCAGTTCAGCTAGTAAAGGTGCTGTGGCGTAATCAAGGCAGAGAGGAAGCTACTTGGGAGCCAGAAGTGGCGATGCGTCAACAATATCCTCATCTGTTTGATTCAGGTAAAATTTCGAGGATGAAATTTCTTTAAGGAGGGTAGAGTTGTAACGCCCCAATTTTCTGATTATCTGTGTTTCTGTGTTTTTTTTTAAATTTGTGTGTGTTCTGGTGGTTAAAATATATATTTTAGTAGGTTAGTGGGCCTTTGGAAGGCCCAAACTTAAGTTAAATCCGTGGTAGTCTTCAGAATTTTAATTTTATGAACAGGTGATGCAATTGGCGTTTGGGCTTTTAAGAGTAAAGGGGTAAAAGATGACACCAAAAGGAGTGTGGTGTACTGGCAAGGTGGCGCCATTTAGGGGACAAGGAAGTGACACCATAGAGGAAGCAAGGGGTCCAAGGTTCAAGTCTTGGCTCTTGCAATATATTTTGGTTTTTCTTTTCAATAAATCTAGAAGCAAGTAGGTGCGCTTTAAAGTTTAATGTGTTGGATTTATGACACAAATGAGTTGATGGCCTAGTGGTGGTAGCGTGAGTTGGCATGTGAGAGGACTTTGGTTCGAATCCCTTGGCACTCAAAGGTTGATTATTTTGCTATGTTGGGACGGCAAGAGTTGGTGTTGGTTTTAAACTCTGGTGATGGAGGGATCCCACATCGGGACGGCAAGAGTTGGTGTTGGTTTTAAACTCTGATGATGGAGGGATCCCACATCGGGAAGCTAATGTAAGAGTAGATTGAGGGCTGGCTTTAAATAGAGCAAACCATGAGGAGAGTAGGCATACCCTTCTTGGCTGATCCCTTTCGCTTTGTGACGTGCTCGTTTGGTTTAGGCGTCAGCTAAGAGTGTTTGCAGCGCGGATTAACTACAGTCTCCTAACAGGTGTGTACTTCTCATTACTCTAGCAGTAGGACAGCTATTTCAGGCCGCGATGGGCTGAAATGGGCCATGTGGTCCCAATGGGTTCGTAGGCCCAAGTGGATAAGTTGTATAATTACTAAAATACCCTTGTAGGGTAGGACTATCGATTTACTCCTAGAGGGTAAAATGACTATTTTGGCCATCGTGCGTAAATGACTAACTTGTGTGATGATTGGGTTAGTTGACGTGGATTTATGCTAGTTATCATTAATTCGTAAGTCTAATGTGTTAGTGATGGATTGTAGGATTATCGCGTGGGAGATATCGTCATCAATCGTCATCAACCAGGTGTGTAAACGACACCCTCCCTTAGACTGAATCAGTAAAAGCTGAAATACCGAAACATTGGTATTTTGTGAACTCGTGAGTGCGCGAGCGCTCATGAGATAGTTGTTAATGAATATGGTGCATTTGGATGATTAGAGTGCAAAGTGTGCATTTTCGTGCACAACGATATTTTTGGGCTTAATGGGCCGAAAGTGGGCCAATGGGCCAACCGGCCCACTTTGGTAAAAAGACTAGGTAAGTACTTCTGATTACTTGGTAAACGTTAGAATGAGCATGAAACCTTAGCAATAGGTAATAATTACTAAAATACCCTTATGCATGCAAAATTACGATTTTACCCCTAGGGTTATTTTTTTTGAAAAGCATGATGTTCTGTTTCTGTATACGTATGCCATGACATATTATTTTTGTTGCATGGGACATGGGTTTATACTGATGGAGGAAGCGTTCTGGCAGCCTCGCTGCATCTGGTGGCCTCGCCACATATATCTGTTCTGGTGACTTCGTCACAATATCTGGTAGCCTCGCTACAATCTAGTGGCTTCGCCACATGTATATATATCTGTTCTAGTGGCCTAGCCACAATATCTGTATCTGGTGACTTCGTAACAATATCTGGCAGCCTCGCTGCAATTTCTGTGGTGTGTAGCGGTTGGGTGGGTCGAGTAGTCTCCCCACATGGTGTAAGGATGGTACGGAGGTGTTATGGATGGCTCTGGGTTGGGATTTCTGCATTCATGGTATATTTGTTCTGTATCTGCTTTGGGCCTATGGGTTTCATTATGATTTCTGTATTGGGCCAAGGCCCAGATAAGTCTGACTCTGAGGTTTGATCTATTTTGGGCTATGGTTAGGTTATGTTACATACCAAGTTTACCGAACTCACCCTCTATTTTCATCTCTGCAGGAAATCCCCAAGCATAGTGGGCTTGGAGTTGTGAGGGATTCGTAGTGGCCACATCATCTGCAAAGTTGGTTTTTCTAAGTTAGTTTATTTTTATTATTTTTATATTCTGATTTAATTTTGGGTTTTAAGTTGTAATAAGGCCGCTATTTAAATTTCTTTTTTCCGCTATGGTTTTATTTTCTGATTATATTTATACTATGACGAAACTGCTAGTGTTAGGCTGCGCGGGTTTTCAAAATTAATGAACATTTTCAAGACTCAACAAGCACAACAAATGGATAGCCTAAAGATTGATAAACTGGCTTTTCATTCAACCGCTGTTTTTACAAAGACCACCCCAATCACTTAAACCAGCGAATGCATACTAAGTCATAAGTCCATGTGACACGTCAGATCTGGCCATAATGTCTGGGCTGGGTTTGTGGTGTTATAGGGGAGGTATCGAATTCCTTCTAGCGTAATTTTGGTTTATCATGTGTTCTTGGTTTATGTGCTCGCCATTCGTCTAGCTCCTCTATCTGTGGCCTTCGTTCTTCATGAATGTGTCCTCTATCATTGCTGGAACATGGCTCGTGAACTTCTTTGAAACTCAATTTCTGCAAAGTAGTTGTGTCATATTGTTAGTTTTAGTAGACTGGTGTAGACCATTACGTTCAATGTTCGATGTGATGCTAGAATTACGAGCTTGAAGGGTGATCGTTTCGTCCCCCACACGAACTATAAGCTCACCAGTGCCAACATCAATAATTGTTTTAGCAGTTGCTAAAAAGGGCCTCCCTAAAATCAAAGGGGTGTTATTATCCTCCTCTATGTCTAGAACAACGAAATCAACGGGAAATATGAACTTATATACTTTCACTAGTACATCTTCAATAATACCCCTAGGAAATCTTATAGTTTTATTTGCCAATTGAATGCTCATCCTAGTTTGTTTAGGTTTCCCAAAACCTAGTTGCTTAAACATTTTGTAAGGCATGACGTTAATACTAGCCCCTAAATTAGCTAATGCATGATTTATATCTAAACTACCAATTAAGCAAGGAATTGTAAAACTCCCTGTATCTTTCAATTTGTGGGGTAGCTTATTCTGTAGAATAGCTGAGCAGACTGCGTTTAGCTTTACATGCGACGCTTCATCCAACTTTTGCTTCTTTACTAAAAGCTCTTTTAAAAATTTCATTGCATTCGGCATCTGCAACAGAGCTTCAATAAACGGTAAGTTAATATGTAATTTTTTCAAAAGTTTAAGGAATTTACCGAATTGTTCGTCTGAGCGGTCTTTCCTTGTCGCATTAAGGTATGGGACATGAGGTTTATATTCTTCATTCACCATTTTGTTATGACTTACCTCACTTTTACCTTTGCTCACCACAGTTTCTTGCATCAATTCTAGCTCACGCGCAATGAATCCTTCCTTATCTTAAGTACTAATTGGTTTGAGGTGTTCCCTTGGGTTAGGTTCAGTATTACTTGATAAGCTACCTTGTGGTCGTTCGGAGATTAGTTTGGATAGCTGGCCTATCTGAGTTTTGAGTCCTTGGATCGATACTTGTTGATTTTTAAATGCTGTCTCGGTATTTTGGAAATGGGTTTTTAACACCGAAATGAATTTAGAGAGTAGCTCCTCAAGGTTCAGTTTCTTCTCTTGTTGATAAGGTGGCTATTGAAAACCCCAAGGATTTTGTGGCTTTTGATTCCATTGACCACCCTAGGAGAAATTTGGGTGGTTCCTCCAACCTGCATTATAAGTATTACTGTATGTGTTATTTTGAGATCTAAAGTTATTGTTACCCATATAGTTGACTTGTTCCTCTTCGGTTGTAGGATTGAAGGATTGATATTCTATATGCACACCTTCTCCACTTGCGTCACACCTCATTATTGGACGTACCTGCGTAGAACCAAGTAAACCATCAATCTTTTTATTAAGAAGTTATACCTGATTTGACAGTATAGTAACTGAGTCGACATTATAGACGCCTGCTGTTTTTGTTGGCTTAGTCCTCATGACTTGCCACTAATAGTTATTCAGTGACATTTCTTCAATGAATTCATAAGCCTCTTTAGGTGTTTTGCTGTTGATGGTTCCTCCAGCAGCTGCGTCAATCATCTGTCTTATCGAGGGATTCACACCATTGTAGAACGTTTGAACTTGCAGCCATAGAGGTAACCTATGGTGAGGGCACCTTCGCAATAGATCGTTGTATCTCTCCCGTGCATCATAAAGTGTTTCTAAGTCCATCTGCACAAAAGAAGATATATCATTACTTAACTTAGCCGTTTAGCCGGCAAAAAATATTTTAGTAAAAATTTTTCGATCATTTGTTCCCAAGTAGTGATAGACCCTCATGGTAATGAGTTCAACCACTATTTAGCTTTGTTTCTTAGTGAAAAGGGGAATAACCGAAGGCGAATGGCATCATCAGAAACGCCATTAATTTTGAAAGTGTCGCAAGATTCCAGAAAATTCGCCAAGTGAGTGTTGGGATCCTCATCCTGCAAACCATCAAACTGAACAAACTACTATATCATTTGAATTGTGTTAGGTTTCAGTTTGAAATTATTCACAGCAATAGCAAGTTGAACTATACTTGACTCAGTTCTGTTAAAAAAGGTTTAGCATAGTCATACATAGTACGTGGAGCAGGATTTTGACTAGCAGCAATTGTAGGAGGTAGCTGTCTGCCTTGGTTTTCAGCCACCTCTTCGGTTGGGGGTTGAGTACCGTCTTCTTGCTCGTTCTCTGTGTAACTTAAGCTTCGCCTTATTTCTCTTTGGTTTCTACGAACTGTGCAACCGATTTCTTCATCAAAAAGTAATGGTCCTGACTAGTTTCTTCTAGTAATAAACTATAAAAACCTGTCAAGAGAAAGAAAAAGTAAATTAATTAGTAATAATAATAATTAAATTAAATTAAATTAAATTGCAAGAAAAATAAATGGCTAAAGTAATAAAAATTTAGCGTTCCTAATATTTCAGTTCCCTGGCAGCGGTGCCAAAAACTTGATCGCGTTATTTCGTGATAGGTTTTAAATATTTACAATTACTCGTTCTTGAACTAACTATTATCGCGATGTAGGCAACTGTACCTATTGAACAGTTGTACAGTTTTAGCAAGACCTAATTGTCGAACCCAAAGGAACTAAAAATACTAGTAATGACTGTCTTTTTATTATCTAGCCTAAGAATAAAGAGGTTTTGTTTAATTGACTAATTATCTAAACTAAGAACGCGTGAAGAAAAGAATTGGGGAATTGCTTTTGGAAAAATCGATTGACTTAAGACAATACATAAGGAAAAATCTACCTAGACTTTACTTGTTATTCTGGCTCCGAATCGGACGATTTATTCACTCAACTTGCTCCGGAGAGATCCCTAAGTTATGTTATTATCCCTATTCAAGACTAATAACGTCTAATCCATAGATTGAATAACCGAGACTTTTCTCTAATTAACACTCTAGGGTTGCATTAACTCGATCTATGGATCCCCTTATTAGGTTTCACCGTAATCCGGCAAAATCTTGTCACCCTATTTCTAGGCACGCAATCAACTCCGCTTAATTATGACAAATGTACTCTTAGACAGGGTCTATTCCTCCTCTGAATAAGAGCTTGTCTTGAATCAGTATCCTGGGATAATAAAACAAGAATTAAGAACACATAATTAAGAACAAGTTAATATTTATTATACAATTCAGAAAATAATAACAAGATTCATTTTAGGTTTCATTCCCCTTAGGTATTTAGGGGTTTTAGTTCATAACTAAATAAGAAAACATCTCAGAAGAATAAAGAATACAAAACATAAAGAAAACCCAAAACTCCTGAAGGGAAATTGAGGAGAGATCTTTAGTCTTGACCATGAATCCGGCTTCTGAGATGGATCATATGACAGCCCTAATTTGGCCCTAGTCAGAAAGTGGTTTCGGGATCACAAAACCGAGTCACAGAAATAATTAAATGTTATACTCTGTGTTTATTATATGTGAAAGTGCATGTGTGAAAATTTCATGCTTTGATTTTGTCATTTGAGAGTAAAATTATAAAATAGGACCTATGTGAAAATTTCTGAAAATGCTATAGGCCAAATTGTAGTGGGCAAATAATTTGTAGTGTAAAATGGGAGGATTTGCATGTCAAACTCCCATTTTATGTGTAGTGGCTGGCCATGATGTTGGTGGGAAGCAACATGTGCATTAGATAATAATAATTTAAGACATGAAGTTATGGTACTAATTGATAAGTGTCATTTTATGTCATAAAATAAAGACTAAAAATAACAAAATGATGGAAGGGAAAAGTTTGTCCATCCTTGTTCATGGTAGCCGAAAATAGAAGAGAAAGGAGAGGAAAAGAGCTCTTGAATGTTCAGTCACTTGGGGAAGAAAATCCAAGGTGAGTTCATGGTGCTTTGCTTCTATTTTGATGTTCATGGATTTTTCTTGTTTCTACCTTAACCCATGAAGCATATTTTTGATTTTTGGTTGTGTTGTGAGCATTCGGTCATGAATGGAAATTAGAGAAATGGTTGTTGTTTCATGTTCTTTTGATAAAAAAATGGAGAATAGATGAAGTTGAGCCAAGCAAATGAGCATGCATGTGCCTTAGATGCTAAGGGGGGAAAATCGGCTAACATGTTGTGTGTATTATGGCCGAATGTGAACTTGGATAATATTGAGTAATGTTGTCCTTTAAAATGATGAAAGGAAGATTATGCTTAAGTGAAGTTATAGGTATGTGATGATTGATTTGTGATATGCATGTTTAAATAACATGCATGCAAGGTATGTGTGAAAGAGTGAATTGGTAATAAATCTGCTTGAGACAGCAGCAGTAACGTGATTTTGGAAAATCACCATAAATTTTGGGAGATGTGTTAGAAGGTAAATAAATTATGTAATTAAAGCTTAATGAGTCTAGTTTCTTATAAAAGAAACTGTGTAAGCAAAAGAATTTTCGATGATGAGATATTTGAAGTGATGTGGGACAGGGTCAGAATGACTTCTAGATCCTCTGTTCTATTTTAATAAAATCATTATAAATTTAAAAAAATGGTTATAAGATGAAGTTTATATGCTTAGACTCCTTAATGAGTCTAGTTTCAAATGAAATAAACGAGAACATATTTTGAATTATGTACAATGAGAAATTTGGTTCGTAGTGAAGAGTGGTCAGATTAGTCAAGCAGTGAAATAAAGGAAACTTTAAGAAAAATCTGGTATTGATTGGTCAAACCAAAAATCGTGAAAATTTTATGGGTAAAATATATATGGGTCTATTTTCAGAGAAAATTAACGGCACTTGATTTGGAGTTTCGTAGCTCTAGTTATAAATGATTTAGTGACTGTTGCTCAGGAAGACAGCTTGCACTGAAATTATGATTATGTGGTAAACATTGACAAAAATTTGTTAATGAGTTGCTTATTGATTTCTTATAAGCTTACTATGACCAGTAGGTGTGAAAGTTGAATATATATATATTATATTTTGAAAGTGATGCTTGAATAGTCGAATAATGACTAATTTAAAATCTTTAAATTTTAAGCTCAAGAGCATAGAGGGGCAAATTCGGATAAGAGAAAAAAGAAAGTAATCGAATAGCCGTTGTAATCGTTCGGCAACATTCGAGGTAAGTTCTTATGTGTTTAAGCTTGATTCCTTTTTATATGCCCAAGAGTTAAATTAATATGGTAAAGGGAATGTAAATTTTATTTAGTTAATGTGCCGAATATGTAATGATTTAAGGCTATAAGCCGATTATGGCTATTATGCTTAAGTTGAATTGGATTTGAAAATTTGATGCACTAAATGAGTGTTACAATGAATAAACTATGCCGTATATGTGCTGGTGGAGATATCACGATTTGTGATTATTAAATACTTAAAGAAAACCATGATGTGTATAAAATTATTATTATTAGTCCTTTGTGGTAGCCGAATATGGCTTGGCACTAAAGTGATTAAATGTGAACTTCGATGAGGTAAACCATTAAAAGTGTGGATCTATAAGACTATGGGCTAATACGATATGTGGATCCGTTCCGTAAAGTAAATTATTCAAGTATGCGATATGTACTTAGGCATGTTAAATCGATTGGAATTGAATCATGAATGTGAATTGAGAAGCATAGGTAAAAATCCTATGACATATATGTGAGTAAAGGTAAAACCATCGTAAATTATCGATAAGGATGGGATATGTGCGGAACCATCTTATAATTGCTAATTTGAAAGGTTATGTGCGAATCAGTGAGCAATATGTATATATTAGATGAATCGTGACCTTTTGCTTCTACTTGAACTAAGTTGCGCGATAAATAATTTATGCATATGACTTATAGTCGAATGGTCACTATGGGTTAAGTTTGAATGGTGAAATGGAAATGTGATATGTTTAATGAGCTGTGTTAATATATGATTAAATATGCATGATATTTGATGTGTATCCGGGCTTAAAGACCCGCAGACTTCGTGCTGGTAAAATATCCCGGTTAAATCCCGCAGGCTTCGTGCCGGTGATGTATATTCGGGCCTTCGTGCCTAGCAGGCTTCGTGCCGGTGATGTGTATTCGGGCTTTCGTGCCTAGCAGGCTTCGTGCCGGTGATGTATATTCGGGCCTTCATGCCTAGTAGGCTTCATGCCGGTGATGTGTATTCGGGCCTTCGTGCCTAGCAGGCGTAATACCGGTGAAATGATATGTTATGTGAATTCGGTGTTCCTTGTAAGATAAGGGTTTAGCCGAATGTTAAAGATCAAATGATAGTGTATTGTATCATGCTTATATGGCCTAATGGCAAGTATAACATGTTGGTAAATATGCAATATGCTTTTATAATCGAATGATAAGTTTGAAATGAATGTGAGTGAAATGTTATGCATAAGCTATCAAATGTTAAATGTGAAAATGAGATGAAAGAAAAGTGTTTGAGATGTATAATTATATACGTTCGAATGATGTTAGTACTCAATTGATATGAATATGTTATGTGGAACTTGTTGATTTGATTATTTGGGCCTTTGAGCTTAGCAGACTATAATATCGGTAAGATACTATTCGGGCTTTCGAGCCTATCAGACTATAAAGCTGGTGAAATGATATCGGGCCTCGAGCCTAGTAGGCGAAATGCCGGTGATTTGAGAAAAGCCTATGACTAAGGTACCTCGTGCTAGATTGTCAAATGAAAACATTTAATACGTAAAGTGGGCTAGGTACGCAGTATGTACTCAGATGTGAGTTTGATTTGAAGTAAATCATAAGTGAGTAATGTGATACGTACGTGAATAAATGTTAAAACTATACCTATGATCAAGATACACCTAGTCAGGGTGAAAGTATGTGAGGGTATTTGATTTAAATATGTTATATGAATTCAGATTAAGTGTGATAAGAATGCTGAACGTGCATTATGTGCTTTTGTATATTCGGCCAGATGGCAATATCCCTAGAATTTGGCCTCTTAAGAAATTAAATAATCGAAGTATAATTGCGTTTATTTGTTTGCATTGCTTAAGACTTACTAAGCTTATGAAAGCTTACTCCGTTGTTACATTTCTCTGTTTTATAGATTGTTGACTTCAGTTACCTGCTTGGGTTGGAGTTCGCTGGAGATATTATCACACTGTCGAGCTCACGTTATCGGTGTAAGTAAATCCTAGTATTTCGAGTCTATGGCATGTATAGGGTTTTAATATTTTGGACCTCGTAAGCTCATATATGGGATAGATTGCATGTGAAAAGAAAAGTTTTAAATTGATTGAAATTTTTCAGCACGATTTTTGTGTGATTGACTGAGTTTAAGTCGGGTAACACCTCGAACCCTGTTCCGGTGAGGGATACGGGCGAGGGGTGTTACTGATCAATCGGCTTCCTTGGAGTAATTCCTTACTTCCAATTCTCCGTCTCCCTTTTTTCTCCTCTTCTAGGGTGTATTTATAGGCTTTGGAATGCCTAAAAGCCCTCAAAAGTGGCCTTTTCCGAATTGGACTTAACTTGGGCTCGGCAGGGACACGCCTGTGTGCGATTACTTCAGGCCGTGTTTCAGCCTGTTAGAATGGCACGGGCGTGTGCTATACCCGTGTGAGTCATGCTTCGATTCTGCCAGAGTGACACGGCCGTGTGGTCTACCCGTGTGAGGAAGTCCAGGGTGTGTTAAGTTCGTACTTTGGCCCATTTTCTCTGTTTTTGGACCGTTTCTTGTTCCTTTCACTCTCCTTTGCTCTCCTAAGTATAAAACATGAAATTAAAGCTTTAGGAGCATCACATTCACCAATTCTAATGGAAAATCATCCATAAAATGCGTTAAACATGGGGTAAAAATATGTATAAATTATGGTTTATTTAGGTACAATAAGGATTTAGACCGGACGAGTAATCCGATTGAGGATAGAATTTAGCCTCGACTGGCAATTCAGATCCAAGTTTATGAGATCAATTTTCATTGAAAGAGATTTAGCCAGGACTGGTAATCCTGAAAATGCTCTAGGAGTTGATACTACAGGGGATTTAGCCTGGACTGGTAATCCCACCGTAAGATGTAAGGTTCGCGGGAGTGCGTACTTGAGATGATCATTGGTATGACTTGACGGTAATTGGGCTATCCATCGAGATTTCTGAGAAATTCAACGGGATTAACATGAGAAATAAATAATGGAAATATTAAATTGATGAGCTCATCTAAGACTAATGACATGAGGTATTGATATAAGACTAACTTGATGATTGAGTTCATGTGATAGGGAAACTATTCCATACTTGTAGGAATTATTGCCTAATATGATTGTATGCTAATTAACCGGTAAGTTTACTTTCTAGTTATCCGGACTTACTAAGCATGTAAATTCTTACCCTACATTCTTTTCCCTTATTTTTCAGTGCTTGAGGACTTGTGAAGGTTGGAAGATGGTCGGAGCTTTGTCAACACTATCAACTTGTCATATTTTGGTATATAGAAACTTTTATTTTGTTATAATGGCATGTATAGGATTTTTGGCTATTTTTGTTATATGAGTCATTTGGCTAGCCAATGTAAGGGCTTGAATGATATGCTTACATCATTTTGTATATGGCCATAAGGTATGGCTCATTTTGATGAAGGTTATAAACCTATTAAATGTATATGGTTACGTGTGAATGTTTCCTGTGGATGCTAAATGTGTTATACCATGAATGAATATGTGTAATGTAGCTGAATCACTTGGAGATGGTTAGGTCATAAATGGAAATGAGTTATAAAATGAGCCAAGTATAAAAGGTGATTATTGGAATGGTAATCCATAATACAAAAAGGATAACCTAGCATGTGCTCAACCAATGAGATGAGGTTAACATGCAAAAGACTATGCCAAGGTGGGTTATGGACATATTTAGGCCATATTAAATACCATTGAAATTTATAAATGTGTTTGAATGTTGAGGGTAACCCTTGCCTTGGGCATGTGTCCACACAGGTAGACACAAGGGCATGTGTCTAGGCCATGTGTCAGCCGCTTGGGCGTGTTGCCCAGCCGTGTGTCCCCTGCACCTAGAAGTTTTAGGTTAGTTTGCATGATAGTAAACACACAGGCAGAGACATAGCTGTGTGTCTCAATCGTGTGGAGGACACAACCTAGTACACAGACATGTGCCTCTAGATGGATGATGACGTCATAAATAGATTGTCCAGGTTTTTGGACACGGGTAATGACCCAGCCCAAAGACACGGGCATGTGCTCAGGTGTTTGAAGACCCTTGTAGGTTCAAAATGAAAAATAAATTTTAATAATTCTACACGGGTAAGGGACACGGGCGCTTTCCTAAGCACACGGGCGTGCACAATGCCTCCACACGGGTGTGTGATGTTTAACCCTAGGAATTTTTATAAAAGTTTTTTAAGTTCTCGGTTTTGTCCCAAATCATTTTTAATTTATGATTTGAACCTCGTAGGTCCATAATGGAGACAATATGATTTTGTTCAATTGGTTTGAATTTGGAAATGAAATTTTATGACTTGTCTTTCCGAAATGTCTGAGTATATGTCTAGTAATGCCTTGTACTTTGTCCTGATCTCGGGTACGGGTAAGAGGTGTTACACTATTACCAAAGATTTGTGAAAGGATTCTTGATGATTGAGACACTAATGACATGATTACTTCAAAAAGATGTGAAGTTTGAATGGTCAGAAAAATGTCAGCAGAGTTTTGAACAGTTGAAAGTACTATTAACTGAAGCACCAGTTTTGGTTCAACCGAAATCGAGAAAAGAATTTGTGATTTATAGCGACGCATAATTAAATAGTCTGGGGTGTGGTCTAGGTGATTTATAGGACATGAGTTGGAGTTGGCTGCAATTGTGTTTGCCTTGAAAATTTGGCGACACTACTTATATGGTGAAAATGCCACATTTATATAGATCACAAAAGCATAAAATATCTAATGTCACAGAAGGATTTGAATTTTCGACAATGAAGATGGCTTGAGTTATTGAAAGATTATGAATTTGTGATTGATTATCACCCAGGAAAAGCTAATGTTGTTGCTGATGCCCTGAGCCGAAAATCTTTGTTTGCATTATGAGCAATGTTTACCCAGTTGATGATTTGTGGTGATAGGTCTATTTTAGGTGAATTAAACTGAATATCACTCAAGTATCCCTTGAGATTCTAATAGGTTCAATGGGCACAAATTCTGTGATATGGTAAAGTACTGTTTATATAAATGAATTACTGTTTATATGATCGAAAATAAAGTGTTACAAATGATGTACATGATGTATGTGAATTTGTTATGATACAATGTATTGAATACTTACATTGAGATAATGGATGATATCATGTATTTAAATGATAACATGTGATGAATGCTTGTGTTTAGGCAATTGGTAATTGAATTGGTTACACATTAATTAATTGCATTGTTTATGTATAAATGGTAAGTTTAATCCTGAATTATACGAGCTTACTAAGCTATAAAGCTTACTCTATTTCTTTTTCCATGTTTTATAGTGGTTCGGTAGCTTGCTCATTTCGGACAAGTCAGAGTTACACATCACACTATCTATTTGCCTATTGGTACTTTTGAACTTCTGGACATTTGTAAATATGGCATGTATAGGCTAGTTTTAATGTGATAGTTATGGTTACTTGAGATTATGAATTTGGTACTTTTTGTGTATAAGGTAAGCCATGTGATTTGGCTAAACTTGATGCCATATTATGATATGTTTTGGCAAAATAGTTGTTCGAATGGTGATATGCAAATGTGTTTTGATATATGGTAGATTTATGAATGGAAAATGTACGATATTATCTAAGTATTGAATGGTAGGGAAAAATGGTATCATTTGCATATGAATTGTTATGGAATGGCTGCCACTTGGGTTGTAAGAAGGCTACCATTTATGCTTATGTATGTTTGTGAAAATAGGGTGGTAAAATGGCTTTGCAAATAGCCTATTTTTGTTTACACGGGTAGAGACACGGGCGTGTGTCTCAGTCGTGTGTGACACACGGTTAAGTACACGGCACTGAAATTGAATTTAAGCCAGTATGCTCCACACGGCCTCACACACGGGCGTGTGATTGGCCGTGTGATACAAGTCAATATACCCCCTAAATGTCACACGGCCTAGCACACAGGTGTGTGACTTGGCCGTATCATATAAGTGAGTATGCTCTCCAGTTTTCACACAGCCTAGCACACGGGTGTGTCCTCGGCCCTGTGATATAAGTCAGTATGTATGCCTTGTTTCCACAGAGCCTCTGACAAGGTTGTGTCTAGTAGCCGTGTGAGGAACATGGCCTGTTCACACGGGTATGTGACCCTTGAAATGGTGAAATTTTTCTAAGTTTCCAAAAATTTTCATATGTTATCGATTTAGTCCCGAACCACTTCTAAAGCATGTTTAAGGCCTCGTATGGCCTTTATAAGGGAAAATATGATTGTATTGAATGGTAATTGTATATGAATGCTTAAATGTATGAGTTATGAATATTAAATGATGTGTATTGTTCGATAATACCTTGTAACCCTACTATGGCGACGGATACGGGTTAGGGGCGTTACAAGGGGTCACATGCCCGTGTGGTTTGGGACACACTCGTGTGGGCAGGCCATGTGGTCACACACGCCTGTGCCCCTAACCCATGTAACTCTGTATTTTGTAAAGCATGAACAAATTGAAGTCACATGGCTAAGTCAGACGCCCGTGTGCTAGGCCGTGTGGTTAATTTAATTTTCATAAAATTGGTGTAAACTTCACACGGTCGGGACACACGCCGGTGTTTGAGGCCATGTCCCTTACACGGTTGAGAAACACGCCCATGTCTCTGCCCGTGTGCTCAATTCTGAGCATTCTGTTTGATCAAAATTAAGGTGTAGGGGACACACGGCCAAAACACATGCCCAAGGGGCAGACTGTGTGTCACACACGGTCTAGAGACATGCCCGTGGGGACAAACTAAAGGCTATTTACCAAGCCATTTGTCACCTTCATTTGCACATAAACACCCACAATCTTATTGACATAAACCATGGCATATTTAGGCAACCAAAACATCCACAAACAAGGCCAAATCATGTCATTCCATTATCCACACTCAACAATTTACAGCATCATATTTTGCCAAACCAAATCATACCAACTCATATTCTACAAGTTCCAATATGGCTACTAATGACATGTATGATTTTACTTAGTTTTATTAGCATGCCAATGAGCCAATCTTAACTATTCAACAACAAAACTATTAAGCATCATTCAACCATTTTACCCAGCATTTATGAACCACATCACACTAGCAATAATTGTACGTGCATGCATATATGTGTATATATATAAGCTTACAACCAATTCAACCAAAATAAGCCAAGTTACATAGCCAAATACCACTCAATCCTTTGACAATTACAAGCCAATACATTTGGCCAAATTCATAATGACACATATAACAAAATGGCCAAGTCCCTATGCATGCCATATACTCAAAATGTTTAAGATCATTGATACCCAAAATGACAGTTTGATAGTGTGAGGCGATCTCCGACGATATCCAATCCGAGCTAGCTTGGTGACACTTTAAAACATGGAAAATAAAACAGAGTAAGCTATATAGCTTAGTAAGCTTTTATGAAGAAATAAGCTAATATTACCATACATTTAACATTCAAGTAACATTATATAAAATAATGCATTTTACCATAATCTCATGATAATAATTCACTTCCATCACAAACTTACCTTGAAATCGTCATTTCATGAATTATTAATCATAAGCTTTAAGTACATACCTGTACCATCTCGTAGTAATTTCATACTTATTCTCATCTTTTTCGTACCCAATAAACCACTCTGAATAAAAATATGGGATACTTAGGAAATCCTTGCACACTAGGTGCCACATATGTAGCCACTGCTACCTCTATCTTATAACACATATATGCTCGCTCTAGAGCCATTAACAGGCCTACTCACACAAGCTGCCAGTCAAGTCGTAGCTACTCGGTGCTCCTCACACAAACTGTTAAGTAACCTCAACATATGTCGGTATACTCATCCATCGGTAGGACGTACAGGAAGCCAGAGCCATTCTGTACGGAGCTATCGATATAGGAGTCGTTCTTGGCACTAATTCAGTACCTAATTCAACTTCTCGAATAGGTGGTAATCCCGACAATTCTTTAGGAAACACGTCCAGATATTCATACACAACTAGCACTGATTCAATCTTCTCATCAGTCACTTTTATATCAAGAACATAAGCAAAATAAGCTTTGCAACCCTTTCTCACATATTTTTGAGCTAACATCGATGAAATCACTGCTTTCAAGCCATTTTTATCCTTTGGCTCAATCCGGATAATCTCATTATTCTAACCTCTCAAATCAATCTTCTTTCGTTTACAATTCACAATAGCATCATAAAAGTTAGCCAATCCATACTTAGAATTATATCAAATTCATCAAATAGTAACAACATTAGATCAGTCAGAAAATTGAAATCTCTAATAATCAACAGACAGTTCTTGCACACTTTATCTACCAACAGACACTTGCCTAAGGGGTTCGGTACTCTAATCACAAATTCAGTAGACTCTATAGGAAAAGTCTTACTGGATACTAAATTCACACATATATACGAATGAGTTGATCCTGGATCTATCAATGCAATAACTTTTGTATCATAAAGAGTAAAAGTACTGGTAATAACATCTGAAGGTGACACTTCTTCACGAGCGCGAATAGCATAGGCTCGTGCAAGAGCTCTGGCTTCAGACCTCATAGTAGTGTCTTTCATCGTTCTCTGACTACCACTTACATTAACATCATTTTTGGCTGGTCTACCCTTAGCTGTAGTGTTACTCGGCCTCGTGTTTTGTACTGTATCTTGCTCAGTTAACTTAAGACAGTTACGAATAAAATGATCTAATGATCCACATTTAAAATAGGCCCGATCATTCAATTTAAAATCACCAATATGCCATTTTCCACAATGTCTACACCCAGATCGATTTTGTCTCACACTGCCAACACTGGCAATAGATGTAGCTTGAGCCTTAGAACTGGAGTATCGTTTAGCACGATCCTTGCTCTAATATCCAATCAAAGCATTCGAGTGACTATACAAATCTATGGATTTCTTTGATGAAGACTGATATGATTTACTCATTGATCTTTTTCTGGTGTCTCTAGCCTCTGAACCTGCTTTCCACTTTTCTTTGCTGAGATATTCGGCTTTACAATCCCTTTCAACTAAAACAACGAATTCTTTGATATCTAGAATTCCAACTACAAGTTTTATATCTTGATTCAACCTATCAACGAACTGCTTACACATAATCTCTTTGGTAGAAACATATTCCTGAGCATATTTTCTCAATCGTACAAATTCTTTTTCGTACTCGGCCATAGTCATTCGACCTTGTTTCAATTCTAGAAACTCTTTATGTTTCTGATCAAGAAATCACTGACTTATGTACTTCTTTCAGAATTCAAATTGGAAAAACTCCCAGGTGACCCATTCCCTTGGAACTACATATATCAATGTTTTCCACCAATGGTACGCATTATCTCTAAGTAAAGATACTCAGATTGTGTTCTCTAGCCAAAACTCAGCTATCTTAGCATCATCAATTATAATAGCCCGAAACTCCTCAGCCCCATGTTACGAATATTATCCACTGACAGCTTACTCCATAGCATATGATCTATAACTAACGGCACAGTTTGGATTTGTTAGGAATAGGTGGGGGTAGAGGTTGTTTAGCAGACGGATTCATTTAAATGAACTCCGTGAACCACTCACTCATCATTTGGAACAAGGCTTGCTTAGCCTTTTCTCCTTAACTTCTAGAAACCAGCCTAGAATTAGCTGGCGTTGCCTCTTGAGTAGGAGCGGGCGCATTACTTTCCACATCATAAGCTATTGCTAGTTCGGGATCCATTGACTATACGAAAACATAATTTAAGCTGTCAATAATCATCACACTATTGTAGTTTATATAAATGGCATGTATAGCTAGACGATCACTTGCTATGTTAGTCCTAGAATTGACTAAATTGTAGCTCTAATACTAATAAAATGTAACACTCCTAACCCGTATCCGTCGCTGGAATAGGGTTATGAGGCATTACCGGATAATACACATCATTCACATGCATTTATGCATTCATAATCAATATCCATTCAAGTCATCCACATTGTCCCTTATAAAGTCCTACTAGACATTAAAACATGTTTAAAAGTGGTTCGGGACTAAACCGATAAAATTTGCAAATATTGAGAAACTTAGAAATTTTTCATACATTTAAGGGTCACATGCCCATGTGAACAGACCGTGTGCCTCACACGGCTACCAGACATGCTCGTGTCACAGACCAAGTGAAAATAGGGCATACAAACTGACTTGTACCACACAGCTGGAGACACGCCTATGTGCCATGGCCATTGGAAAATAGGAGGGGTTTCTTACTTGGGTCACACGGCTGGCAACACGCCCATGTGCCAGCCCGTGTACCACACACTGATAGTAGACAAGCCCGTGTGTCTAGACCGTGTCAAACCTGTAGGGTATACTGACATAATTGAAAAGGGTACCCAAGGGATACACGACTGTGTAGCATGACCGTGTGTCACACACGGCTGAGACACATGCCCGTGTCTCTACCCATGTGGACAAAAATAGGCTATTTGCAAATCCAATTTGCCACCCTTTTCATATACACACTTAGCAACCAAAATGATAACATTTCAGTACATTTCTTGGTAGCCAAAACATGCCAATTCATACACATATCATGCCATCTATCCTCGGCCATTTCAACTACTCAATTCCATATTCAAAACATACCAAGTCATTATGCCAAAATCAAAATCATCAAAACTTACATATCTTCTAAACGTATTTACTCATCAAATTATAATCTATTTCATGTCACAAAACAAACCATAACATCATCTCAAAATCACACCATAATATGCCAACTTCCAAGCAATAATAGTTCAACTTACAACTACTCAAAAGAGAAACCATATAGCCATACCAAACAAGCCAACAAATAAGGCATTATATACATCACATACATCACTTATCAAACACAAAATTTAGGCCAACTTAAATGGCCAAATACACACCAACATTTACATCATTAGCAAGCCAAATCTCATGGCTATTATCATAGCTCAAAACATAATACCAACTCACTAGTCTATACATGCCATTTACCATATATACAAAGCTCCAAAAGTACCAACGAGAAGATCGACAGTGTGACAACGTTTCTCGATGATCCCCGAGTTTGAGCTAGCTTCAGTAATATATAAAATGGTGAAAAATAAACACGTAAGCTTTAAAAGCTTAGTAAGCCATATACAAATAAAGTCATTATATGAATATTTGCATATTAATTCAAATATGCTAAGCAGAGCTAAACACATTCAAGTCTACAAACGTTTCTCATTGTACACATATTCAATATCTTAATTGAATTCATCAAATACTTCCCTTTTCAATACTCATATGAATTTCGTACGTACTTGAGTTACTTAACTCATTCACACATTCTTTCTCAACTTGAATTTGCCCATTGAACCATTCGGAATTGTTAAGAATGTTCAGAAATCACATAAAGCTCGTACAATGCCATATCCCAGATATGGTCTTACATGCTATCACATATCAATGCCATGTCTAAGAGAGGGTTTTACATGAAATCATAAGACAATGCCAATGTCCCAGAAATGGTATTACATGTAATCACAATGCAATGCCAATGTCCCAGACATAGTCTTACATGTAATCACATCTCGATAACTTAATGTCATGACATCCGAATCCTATACTATTCCTAAGGTTCGTTGGGACTTTTAGATGCCGTAACTCTGTCGATTCTTTCTCGTAATTGTTTGTTCAAAATTTATAATAGTTCAATAAAAAATAAATGCATATAATTCAATTTAAAGACATTTATTTGCATATGACCTTACCTCGTATTAGGGATTGATGTATCGGGTTAACTTTTCGATAACTTTCCATTTCCCCTGATCTAAATTCGATTTCTTTCTTTCTTGATCTATATACATTCAAAATTAGCTTTTTTATTCATCAACACATTCAATTTAGTCCACAACACATATTTGGGCATTTTTACACTTTAGCCCCTAAAGTTCTACATTTTTACAATTTAGTCCCTATTTCATAAAATTGCAAATTCACAAAATTTGACAAAACCCATGCTTGGTCAAATTTTCTATAAGTCTCTACCAGACCACATTTTCCAACATTTCACACATTTAACCATACATTTTTTTACCTTTTCACAAATTAATCCTTAATATGCATTTTTACTCAAAATCCCTTTACAAAACATGTATATGAAACACCAAGCTTTCATATTTCATCATCAACATTCAAAAACATCAAGCTATCATCAATGGCATTTTACAAAATCACCAACAAACTCAAAAATTAAGGCACAGGCTAGCTAGTACTCAAAGCAACGATCACAAAAAAGTAGAAATCATAAAAAACCGAACAAATTTCATACCTCAATCAAGATGAACAATGGCCGAATACCTAAAGTTTCAATGGCTTCTTACTTTTCTCTATTTTCGGTTGAGGAAGATAACCATTAAGTATTAAAATTGTTTTTATTTTATTTAATATAACTTAATACATAGTTTACCATTTTACCCTTAGTTCTTAAACCGGTTAATCATCAATTATAAGGTCATTAATGTCCATCTCCACTATCAATGGTCTAATTTCAATTAAGGACTTCACATTTAGTTAGCCATAGCAATTAAGCACTTTTAACTTATAGCATGCTACTTTTGCATTTTATGCGATTTAGTCGTTTTCTCAAATTAACCATCTAAACGATAAAATTATTTCACAAAACTTGCATACATATATAATCACATCCATAAACACCAAAAATATTATTGAAATAATTTTCCAACCTTAAATTTGTGGTCTTGAAACCACTATTTTGATTTAGCTAAAACTAGGATGTTATAACTCCCCCCTTAGTGATTTTCGTCCCCAAAAATCTTACCAGTGAATAGGCTAGGGTATTGATTTCTCATAGCATCCTTGGGTTCCCATGTAGCTTCTTCAACCCCATTTCAATGCCACAGGACTTTAACTAATGCTATTCTTTTATTTGCCAGTGATAGGTTCTTCACTGTACGATAAATCCTTCTGAATTTCAACCTCAGAAGGAGAAATAACATGTGACGGGTCAGATCGGTATCGTCGAAGCATTGACACATGAAATACATTATGTATCTTTTCTAACTCAGATGACAATGCTAGTCAATGAGCAATTGGTCTGACTCTCTCGATGATCTCATATGGTTCTATAAATCTCGGACTTAATTTGCCTTTACGACCAAATCGAAGTATTTTCTTCCACGGAGATACTTTTAAAAACACTCTATCCCCAATCTGAAATTCAATATCCTTCGTTTCAAGTCTGCGTATGATTTCTGATGATTTGACGCTGCCTTTAGACTATCACGAATTAGTTTCACTTTCTGTTCAGTCTCTCAAATCAGACCAACTGCGTGATTCTTATTCTTGCCAAGTTCAGTCTAATACAACGGTGGTCGACATTTACGACTGTATAGAGCTTCATATGGTGCCATCTTTATACTCGTTTGGAAACTGTTGTTATATGCAAATTCAATCAATAGCAAAAACTTTTCCAACGCACCTTCGAACTCAAGAATGCAACAACGTAACATATCCTCGAGTATCTCTACAACTCACTCAGATTGACCATCTGCATGCGAGTGATATGCGGTACTGAAATGTAGCTTTGTACCTAGCCACCTTGCAGTTTCTTCCAAAACCTCGATGTGAATCTTGGATCTCTATCTGAAACAATAGAAACAACAACTCCATGTAATCTCACAACCTTGGAGATATACAGCTCAGCTAACTTTTCAAACGAATAATCCGTTCTTACTAGAATGAAATGGGTCGATTTTGTAAATCTGTCAACTATAGCCCAGATCGCATCTTTCTTTCTTAGAGCTAGGGCAATGCCGACACAAAATTCCATTGTCACTCTATCCTATTTCCATATAGGAATCATAATCGATTGTAATAAACCAAACGATACCTGATGCTCAGCTTTAACTTGTTGACAAATCAAACATTTAGAAATAAACTCTGAGATATCACGTGTCTTACCAAGCCACCAATAAAGCTGTTTCAAGTTGTTATACATTTTTGTGCTTTCCGGATGAACAGATAAACAACTACTATGTGCTTCTTTCAAAATCATCTAAATCAACTCTAAATTTCTCGGAACACATATTCAGCCTCTTAATCTTAAACAATCATCGAAATCAACTTGAAACTCTAAATAAGAATTTGATTCACATTGAGATCGTTTTGCTAACATTTCATTTTCAACTTTCTGAGCTTCACAAATCTTTTGTAAAAACAATAGTCTCACTTTCAACTTTGCTACTATCAAACCATCTTTACACAAAGCTATTTGAGTGTTCATCACACGTAGAGCGAATAGAGATTTTCGGCTTAACGCATCAGTAACGACATTAGCTTTACTCGAATGATAATTGATCACAAATTCGTAATCTTTTAATAATTCTAGGCATCTCTACTGCAGCAAATTCAATTCTTTCTACGTCATCAAATATTTCTAACTTTTGTGATCTGAATAAACATGGTATTTCTCACCAAACAGATAATGGCGCCAAATCTTCAATGCAAACACAATGCCTACTAACTCTAAATCATGCGTCGGGTAATTCTTTTCATACGGCTTGAACTGTCTCAAGGCATAACTATTCTTTTAAACAACATAAATTATTAAATCAAAATTTATTGCAACACTATATTTGAACCGTAAATATTAAATAATAATATTTACGGATTCATTTGCCAGATTTGTAGCCCCAGTTTCCAACACTACTGAAAAATGGGCTGTTACAACTCTCTCCCTATTTGGAAAATTTCTTCCTCGAAATTTTCTAACCTGGAATAAGTTGGTTACTATAAACTCATGGACTCTTCTATCTTTCAAGTCAAATATGTCTCTACTAATTTATTATCGTTCAATTCTTAAAGCTCAATGATATATCCCTGTAATATAAATATGTATAACCGTTAGAATCTGAGTTATCTATTTCAATTGTTTACCTATTTGTGCCATAACTCCCTGAACTTCAGATACATAATATGTCTTGACTGTAATAAAAATTAAATATTTTCATTAATCTAACAATAGTAATCCTGATTGATCCTCCCTTTCTCAACGTCAAAGATAGTTCAGATACAAACTCCATCCACTCGCCTTCATATCCGATCAAAAATTATAACAAACCGTAACAACTCAATCAGGACTTGATATTTAACTCTAACATACTAAATATCTTGGAACAAACTCTAAAGTTTCACACTTTAAATCCAACTATCAGCAACTTTGTCCCAAAACATATCACCATTTGTTACTCTTGACTGATTCAAACAAACATTGCAATAAGCCTTTTCTAAGATGTCTCGTATAATCTTAGAATTGTTCAATACATATATTTGATTTTAGAAATATAAGCTATTATTACAAATCATATTGTATTAAGGATCTGATTATTCTAAATTTATTCCAGATTAGCTATAAAGTTTAAATCTCTTCTTTGCATTTTAAAAATTCTTTGAAAAGTTAACAATTTAAGTCTTATCTCTCTACTAAATGAAATAATATAATTCAGGGTTACCTGAGTAAAACACTACTATTGACAATGAATTTCTTCCCAGATGTAAACTAATTTTTAAATTGAAGTTTCTATCAACAGAGTTTTCAATTGTTCAAAACTTTACTAGTACTTATCTGATGACAGAAATTTAATAGTTTCTTGAAAGAAGTTGGTCCTCAACAATGCAATCATTGAAAAATTCTTAATGAATCATCTATCGAGATATGGCTAAAAGGCTTAATTTGTTAAATCCCTTAATGCTGTAGCAATACTAGTTAATTTGAAAAGCATAATCAACACTCGTAGTGTCCGTAACAAATTCTACTTGCTACTTTCAACACGTCTATATCTTTAACTAACAACTGATAGTTACCAAATAGGAAATTTACCTTGAAGAACACTGTAACACTTTTCGGCTGATCGAACAATTCTTCAATATAGAACAACAAATTAACTTGTATTTCTTTTTATCATGTCATATTCAGTCGTCGATAATCTCTACATAATCATCATCCCATCATTCTTTTTCACAAATAAAACATGTGTCTCAATATAATACACTCAGTCGAATAAAACCTCTATCAAATAATTCTTACAACTGAACTTTTAATTCTTTTAATTTAGATAAAGTCATTTTTTATAAAGAAATAATTGTAACACCCCTAACCCATATCCGTAGCTGGAACAGGGTTTCAGATCATTACTAGAACATTCAAAAACATTTATGAATAACTTAAATAAATTACTATTCATTTATTGAGATCATTCATAACGACCCTTGATTGGGCCCTCGAAGCCTAATACGAGTATTAGAATCGATTTGGGACTTAATTGGACCTCTAAGAATTTTTTTGCGAAATTACAAAATTTTTTTGAGGTGCAGGGTTGACATGCTCATGTGTTCCAAGGGACACGCCTATGTGACGCTGGGACACGCTCGTGTTGGAGGCCATGTTCGACCCTGTGTAACTCTCTGACTTGCATACACAGCCATGCCATACGACCGTGTGCTAGGCTGTGTGGTTAATTAATTCAATTCAAAATTAGGTGTAGGTTTCACATGGCCAAGACACACGCCTATGTTCTAGGTCATGTGGCACACACGATTGAGACACACGCCCGTGTCTCTACCTATGTGCCCAATCTAAGCATTTTTTTTCTCAAAATTAAGGTGTAGGGGACACACGGCCTAACCACATGCCCATGTTAGTAGGCCGTGTGTCGCACATGGTTTAAACACACGCCCGTGTGTTTTTTCGTGTAGACAAAATGAAGCCATTTCTAGCTTCATTTCTTACCTAAAATTTCACCCAAGACCTATGCTTGAGACACATATCCAATACCAACCAATTCAAGCATTCAAATTGGGCAATTTCTATCATTCACAAGGTATATCACTACAAGCATACATGATCACAAACCTTACCTTAGTTTAACTTAAGCATTAATAACATTGATCACATACTCTTAACATAACACATGTCAATATATATCATAATAATCTACTTAGTCATACACAAATGAATCATTACTAGTTATTCAAATGGGTAGGTTACAAAATAACATTTCAAGCCACTATTGGCCAAGTTGTCCTATACATGCCATTATACTAAAATGATTTTACTATGTATACCGCAAATGACTAGTTGATAGTGTGACGATGTTCTAGTGATCTCCAATCCTCTCGAGCTTCCAAACACTATAAAATAGGGGAAAAATAAAATGGAGTAGGCATTACATGCTTAGTAAGTTCGTACAACGGAAGCTAAACTTACTAATCTTGCTTATTAAATCTAGGTATACAATGTTATATTTCCATCCATTTGGCTAAATTGCCTAATCACATACAATCAATCAAACATGTTAGTCACCAAAATCTTCATATCAATCAAGTAACATAGATGAGCTCATCAAGCAATATTCTTTCAAGACCTTATCATATCATTTCAAGAATTTCATGCCATGTCAAGAGTTATATGTCCATTGAATCATTGAATTTTGATGGATGCTCAAGTAGTACACTCGAAGTGTACGATTCAATAATCCATCAATTCCTTATTCAAGGGCAACCCTTAGGGCACTTAACCAAGAAACACTCTCTCAAGCCACATAATATATAGTAGGATTAACAATCCAAACTAAATCCTTTATATAACGTATGCTCATAGGGGCTTAATTAGGATTACCAGTCTAGCCTAAACCCTAATCATTATGTATGCTCAAGAGGTATTATTCAGGATTACCCATCCAGGCTAAATCCTTTCTATAACAAGGTTAATGGGTTTACTCGTCTGAGGTAAATCCTGATCGCAACAAATACAGGACCTTATTAGTTTTGGGAAAGCTATCCCGGTTTCCATGTGTTTTTAGGTTGAAGATGATGAAAATAAGATGATATTTTCTTTTATCATCTTTTAATTAATTTAATTATTTCAAATTTCAATTTAGTCCTTGACCTTTTCTAATATTTCCATGGATTTAATGTTCTAATTATCATATAAGGACCTCTAGATTTGAATTCCATAGCTATTTAATCCTTATAGCTACTAGAATTCAACTTTCACATTTTATATGATTTAGTACTTCTCGTAATTAAGCTATTAATCGATAAAATTTTCGTATCAAAATTTTCACATGACATGTCTATTATAATATGGACCATATAATAAAATAAACCTTATTTTTGGATCAGATTTGTGGTCCCAAAACCATAGTTCTGATTTCACTGAAAAATGGACTGTTACAATAATAATTAGAGCAGTCCTGTATATTAATTCTGTAGCAAACTCAACTTCTCATTTTGAAATTAAACTCAGCAATTTATTTGAATAAACATCTGTAAACTTGGAAACTCAATATCTAGTCAACATCTATTTCTGATACTCTAAAATCCAGGACATACCCATAAGTATGCATCACAACCTTTTTGGATCGATTTTTATATAAATAACTCTGAAATCATATTTAAAACATAATTAGACTTAGCAGCTTCAACAAAAATCAATTCACCCTTCTAGCATCTCAAATCAAACCATTTCTGTCAATAATTCACTATAACATCATGAATAGTTATCTAATTCCTTCTCAGAATAACATCAATTTCAATTAAAAGGCAGTAACGTTAGATCAACAGGAAAGTTTTAACCTTCAATTCTTAGTGGGCATTATTTGTAAACTAATATAGTTGTGATACTTTACAAAAAAAATCATTATTTTGATAATACAATCAATTAGTTGTACCAAAAAAATTCTTTCTATCACCAATGTAATACATATATACTATTGTGTCAATCAGATTCAATTAAAACATGTACTATGACATCAAAGGTAGGAAGGGTACAAGTAATAACATCAAGAGCTGATGCCTCCATGTGCACTCGGATCACATAAACTCTAGAGAGAATTCAAGCTTCAAATTGAACCACTATGTCTTTTATTTCACTTTTATCGAATCTAGTTGTGCCTCAAAATTCTGGTGGTCTGTCTCTCATAAAAGTAAAAATAGGTTTTGCATTTAGATCTTAGTTCAACTTATCTCAAATCAAGCATTCTTTCTTGAAATGATCAAAATATCCATAAATGAAACATACCCCTTTTTTTTCTTTATATTCTAGAATGATTCTGACCACAATGATCACTCTCAAATCTAATCACATTTTGAACACTACAAACACTAATTAATGATGTTATCGATGGTTTTATATTACTTTATTTTGATTTTTCTTTACTAAAAAATCCAGATAATATCGAGAAACAATTTTTAAATTCCATCTTTTTCCTTGACGGGGAAGCATAAGTTGTTCTAAATACTTTTTTTTATTGAAGTCTTAAACTCTCATTTTTCTTTGTTTTCTTGTGATTACATCTTGATAAACCGCAATTTATACATGTTTTTATCCCATGCTTAGCACATTTATGGATGGGTTCTCCTTAGATTTGGTGAATTCGATGCTCCTAATTCTTTAATTTCATGTTTTATACTTAGGTAAGCATAGGAGAGTAAAGATAGTGAGAAATGGGTAGAAAACAGAGAAAATGGACCCACATAGGAAATCAACACGGCCTGGACTTCCTCACACGGCCGTGTAACACGGCTGTGTCCCTTTGGCATGATCGAAGCACGACTTACACGGGTAGACTACACGCCTATGCCTATTCAGCAACTTTGACCACGGGCTGGAGTAATCGCACACGGGCGTGTCCCTGCCGAGCCCAAGTATAACTCTATTCAAAAAAGGCCAATTTTGAGGGCTCTTAAGCATTCTAAAGCCTATTTAAACACCTGAGGAGCCACTTAGGAAGAGGGACGTAGAGGAGGAGGCAAGGAATTACTCAAGGGAAGCCTATTGGTCCATCTCAGAGGCCGAATTCATCATCAAGACTGGAGATCTCCCTTCAATTTCCATTCAGGGATTTTGGGTTTTCTTTATGTTTTGTATCCATTATTCTTCTGAGATGTTTTCTTCTATAATTATGAACTAAACCCTCTAAATACCTAAGGGGAATGAAACCTAAGACGGATCTTGTTATTATTATCTGAATTGTATGATAAATATTTGACTTGTTCTTAAGTATGTGCTCTTAATTCTTGTTTTAATATTCCAGGATATTGATTCAAGGTAATGCTCTTATTCAGAGGAGGAATAGACCCTGTCTAAGAGTAAATCTGTCATAATTAAGCGGAGTTGATTGCACGCCTAGAGATAGGGTGCTAAGATTTTGCCAAATTAGGGTTAAACCTAATAAGGGGATCCATAGATCGAGTTAATGCAACACTAGGTGTTAATTAGAAAGAGATTTCAATTAATCAACCTAGGGTTAGACGTTATTATTCTCGAGGGAGATAATAATATAACTTAGGGATTTTTACGGATTAAGTCAAATGAATAAATCGTCTGATTCAGAGTCAAATAACAAGTGAAGTCTAGGTGGATTTTTCCTTTGGTATTGTCTTAATCAATCAAATATTTCTCAAAAGCTTTTCCCCAATTTCTCTCTGTGCACTCTTAGTTTAGTTAATTAGCTTAGAAAAACAAATCCCTTAATTTTTAGGCTAGATAATAAAAAGAAAGTAATTACTAGTACTCTTGGTTCCTTTGGGTTCGACAATCCGGTCTTGCTAAAGCTATACTACTGTTCGATAGGTACACTTGCCTTCATCGTGATAGTAGTTAGTTTCAAGAATGATTAATTATAAATTTTTAAAACCTGTCGCGAATATCACGTATCACATCTTATTTCATTTTATGAGCTCGTTCTAATAAATTTACACTAATTGATCATATAATTGAATCCATCATAAAAAAAAGTACATAAATCTTCTTTAATCGGTACCATATCATAAATATATACACTGACCTGATCAATCTCTCTCCTATACTCCACAGCTAATCTGTTTCCTAGCTTCAACTCAAGAAATTCCTTTTTCTACTTGTGTAAATATTGTGTACTAACATAATTCTTTTAGAAATCAAATTTGGAGAAATCCTAGTTAGTTCATTCTTTCAATACCAAAGTAGTTAAGATTGATTACCAATAAAACCTCCTCTAATAAGAGTAACATGATACATCTCAAATAACCTTCAAAATAACAAAACATTTTTATCCAAAACTCTATTTGTGATTTCTAACCAGAACTCAGGTCTAACGAAAACATCCCCCACTTTATCACTAAACTCTTCAACTTCACATAACCGAACTTTTTCAATAGAAAACCCGTGAATATTCTGTCATATAAGATTTTATGGACTAAGGGGTGGAGGTTGTTGAGCCACTAAATTGACTCTCATATATACATTAAACATATCATTTACTAAATTGAGAAAAGTACTATGAACCTCATCTTTAGGCTTAAAAAATTTAGGCATATTATGGTTAGCCCCTTAATCGATGACTAGAACATAGCTCTTAGCTTTATCTGTATTAATTCGATCGGATAAAATCTTTTATCTATAAAAGAAATAGATAATCGCATTTTGTACCTCTCAATTCTTTAGTGGAGGCCCATCTAATCACAGGTGTGGGCATCATCGGTGTAACACCCTGAATTTTGTGCCTAGAAGTAATGGGCCTTGAGTTTGGGATCAGTTAGAAGGCGGCTTAAATAAATGAAATGTGTTTAAATATTTTATAAATGCATGTTTAGTCTAATTGTTAAGTTATTTAGGAAGGGTTGGTAAGGTGGAAAAAGTCCTGGGTTTGATCCAACGCTTTAGCAAAATTTTGCATTATTTTTCTAAAGGACCCTGAGCATTAGGTGGAAGGCTTATTAATAATGCGTGGTAAAATCTGCACAAGGAAACGCTTGGCCTAGTGGAAAGAGGCATTGGTAGCAAGCAGGAAGTCCAGGGTTCGAGTCCCGGCCTTGGCGAAAATTTTTATTGTGCATATGATTAGTAGGGAAGCAAGCGTTTAGGCCTTATAAATATGTTTGGTGGAAATTTGACACAAATAATGCGCTTGGCCTAGTGGTATGATGGCGTTAAGAGTAAAGAGAGGTGCTGGGTTCAAGTCGCGGCATGAGCAAAAGTTGTGGGTTTTTTTTTTAGACAACTTGGAGGACGGCAGAAATACTTTATAATTAATTGGGGAAGAAGAACAACACAAATAAGGTAGGTGTCGTAGTGGTAAGGGACGTATAGCGCAGCCAAGAGATTAGGGGTTCAAATCTGAATGGTAGCAAATATTTTTAAGATAACCTGGTTGCGAGTTAATAGGCCTTAAAAATAGTTAGGGATGGAATATGGAACAAGAGCACCTGGGGTGCAGTGGCAAGAAGCATGCTATAGATATAAGAGGTTGTAGGTTCGAATCCCAAGCATGGAAAAGTTTAAATTTTTATTCTTTAAGAAAACTGAGGCTTAGGCATATAAGCCTTATAGTTAATTGTGACTGAATGGTAGCATAAGATAGGATGTGGTGCAGTTGCCAGTAGCGTGTTGGAAAGTTGGAGGGCTAGATTTCGAGTAGTGCCTTGTGCAAAAGGGAGTTTAATTTTGGTATTCAACACAGTGAAGGATTGCTAATTCAAATTAGAATTGTTGGCTAAAATCAAGGGGATTAGGATGAGGATTAAGTGTGGATATGATGATGATAAAAATTAGAGAAATTGAAGGGAATTTAACTGGACAAGTTTAAGTCGATTGGGGAGTGTAGGTTTGTATTTTTATTTATTTATTTATTTTAGTATATATATGTGTGTCGTATGGGCAAGTAAGGGCATTTGTTGTTTTTGTGTGCTTCAGTCGCATATCATCTCCTTTTTTCTTTGAGCCAAACTCTTGATCGTTTCTTCCCTATTTGAATCAAATCAACCTCTTCCCTCTTCAACTTAGCCGACTGTTTCCTTTTCATTTAAAAGTTGAGTCATACACTTTGGGGGATTGATTTCTTGTTGGCAAGCGATCTCACAATCGGTAAATGAATTAGATATTCTTCGGCTTTTGTTAAATATTTCTAAGTTCTTTTGTTTCTACACTCTTAAAAACTGATTTTTCTTTATCCTTTTCAATACTTTCGTTAACCCATGGTTTCTCCATTTATTTCTCTTTTACCCTCTCATTCAAGAGTGTGATCGCTGGCTAAGTATTAGTTGATGGAAAAAGGGGGTTCTAGCAGAGAGGTTGGGATAAAGGCTCCCAAGTTTAAGTGACATAAGGTGTCAGCCATTTGGGACTTTTTGCCTGGATGCGGAAGGGGACTACGTCAGTTTTTGAGTTACATAGGCAAATCACAGCTGATCAATTTAGTCAAGGCAAGTATAAGTTGTTCTTTGGTAAGTAGTGGATTTATTGTGACAGCCCTAAATTGACCCTAGTCAGAAAGTGGTTTTAGGACCGCTAAACTGAGTCACTGAAGTATTTGAGTTTAATATTTATTGTCTAAAATATGTGAATATGAGTGTGTGAAAGTTTTAAGCTTCGATTTAGTTAATTGCATGTGAATTTAGTTAATAGGACTTATCTGTGACACTTTTGAAATGTGATAGGTTAATCTATAAGGATCTATTAGTGCATGTAATCAAAAGGGTGGACTTGCATGTCAATTTCCCCACTTTGATAGTAGTGGCCGGCCATGACAATGGAGATAGACAAAATGTGATGGGTAAAACATATTATAAACATTTTGTGATAACATGTTGTGTTAAGAACAATACAATATGAGGGGAGTGGGAGGAGAAACCAAAGTTGTTTCATCCTTGCTCCCCCATTTTGCCGTAACTAGAAGAAAAAAAAGCTTCATCCTTTTTGATTCTTCTTGGCCGAATTGAAGAAAGAAAGAAGAGAAGGTTTCGGTCACTTTAAGCTTAAGGGAGGTTAGTAAGTTGTGTTAGATTTTTCTAAAATTTTAAGCTTGTTTCTAGTTGATTAGCTAATTTCTTACATAACCCATGTCAAAATTTTGAAATCTTGGTGATGGTTTGAGCATTCGGTTTTAGTTATTAAAGGATGAGATTGGGTTATAGCCTTTATGTTTTAGGAAGAATTATTGAAGAAAAGGGTTTAAGTTAGTCAAATTATAAATTTTAATGCTCATGGGTACAATGGCCAAACATAGATTTGTCTAATGAGTTGAACACATGCCGTGTGAGTGATTGAAATGATGAGGTATGAAAATGATTGAGTTTGAGTGCTTAATAAAAAGGATTGGAGGTGAGTATGTGTGAGAATTTGAAAAGGGTAGGTCTTAGCAACTTCATGAAGTGTTCGGCCATGGTGCTAAAATGTTGTATTGTGTTTAAACTTAGAATTTTTGGTTATATGGTTAGTATAGGCATGGATGACCGAATATGAGAGCATGAATAGATGAAGAGTCTTGTAATTATAAAAAAAAAGGAGGTTGGTTAATTGATATGTGGTAAATGTTAAGTGCTAGATGAAACGGAAATGATATCATATTGGAATATGCATATTCGGCCACATGAATGAATACATAGATTGATGTTGTACGTTCGGCTATAGGTAAGCATATTGATGGCTTTATCTTGACTTAGATAATCGGCTAATATGTTGAATTTGATTCATGATTTCATATATATATGACTCTAATGCCTAATATATATATATGGGCTAAGTACCTTGAATTTCTCTTTGATGTTCGAAATGATTAAATCAATTTATTTGTTAAATTAAGCTCAAGAGCAAAAGGGAACTAAATCCGATAAAGGAAAGGAAAAAGTAATTGAATAGCCGTTGAGGTCGTTCGACAACATCCGAGGTAAGTCTTCGAGTAATGAAACTTAGTTATAGTTTGATTAAGTCATGAAATATAAGCATAACGAATAAACGAAGATATAATGATTCTACTTGAATGATATTTTGAGGTGATTAGTTTATACCTATGATGGGTAGCCGAATGTGTATAGAGATCATGTTATAAAGCCAATCAAAATCATGTTCCTTGTATGTGGCTATTGAGCCAAAATTGGTAAGGTTTGATAAGTGTCTTGTGTTTGAGCTTTAGTAATGAAAATGAAATATGGATGTGTCATGATTTATTGATGTATGTGCATGATTATTCGAATGATATCCGGGCTAAGTCCCGAAGGCATTTGTGCTAGTGACTATATCCGGGCTAAGTCCCAAAGGCATTTGTGCTAGTGACTATATCCGGGCTAAGTCCCAAAGACATTTGTGCTAGTGACTATATCCGGGCTAAGTCCCGAAGGCATTTGTGCTAGTGACTATATCCGGGCTAAGACCCGAAGGCATTTGTGCGAGTTGCTATATCCGGCTAAATTCCGAAGGTACTTGGGTTTGGAAGTGAGCGATCTTGCTGTAATAATTTTGATTAATACGCTCGTAAAATCCAAACGATGAAGTATGTTTCGTATATGCATTGGAATAGTTGATTCCTTTTAAAATAGTATTCGCTCAATCGATTAACAAGCTTCCGGCCTTTAGCCAAGTTGATTCATTATGTATGAATATAAGGGTTGGAAATGTGAAGTAGGTGTGATTTTGAGAATATGTGTATATGAAATTATTCGTTTAGTCATATGAATGCTATACTCCAGTTGTGCATGATTTCATTACTCAAACTTACTAAGCATTAAATGCTTATTCCGTTTCTTTGATGCTCTGTTTTGTAGATTTTGGTTCGTCAGCTATCAAACTTGGGAGTGTCAAGGTCGAAGTCGCCCACACTATCAAAGCCCTTTTGGTACTCTTTTGGTTGAACCTTGATAATGGCATGTATAGGACTGCCCTTTGTTGTTAGTCAAGTACCTTTGGTAATGTGTATATATTCGGATAGCCATGCGAAAATGGCTTAAATATTTTGAGCATAGTATCAAAATCATTTTGTATATATATGGTTATTGAGAGATGTGGAAATGCTTGGCAATGACTAGCCATTGGAATGGTTAATAACGATCATATTTGGTGCTATGTATGTCAATGGCTAGTTGAATCATGGAAACTATGAAATAGGTGAAATTTACCTTAAAATAGATGCTGACAGCAGCAGTGATGTGAGTTCGAAAATTCACTAAAAATAGTAAGAATGTAATTTAATACTGAATAAATTATGTAATAGAACCTTGATGAGTCTATTTTCATATGGAAGAAGCGAAACGACCATATGAGCCGTATTTTTTTGAGATATTTAAGTTTTCGTGAAACAGGGCCAGAATGGTTACTAGATCCCCTGTTCTGACTTTGGAAATTTACCATAAATTAACCAGAAATAATTAGAAGTCATGCTATATATGTACAGATTCCTTTTTGAGTCTAGTTTCATTAGAAACAAACGGCATAAGTATTGAAGCCCTGTACAGGGAGATATTTAAGTCGTAATGCATGAAGGTCAGAGTAGTCGAACCCTGTAACAGGGGAGACTTTAACTAATAAACTGTACTAATTGACCCGACCAAAAATCTAGAAAAAAATTGTAGATGGATATATGAGTCTAGTTTCAGGGAAAATTTACGGAATCAGTTTTTGAGTTTTGGAACTCGAGATATGACTTCTAAAGTGACTGTGATGCAGTTAACCAGCTTGTCTGGAAATTTTAAAATGAACTGTGTAAATCAATGTAATAAGTCTGTTAACACCTCGTGTTCGACTCCGGAAACGGTCTCGGGTACGGGGTGTTACAATTTTATTGGTATCAGAGCTACGGTTTAGTCGATTCTAGGACTACCGTAATACATTTGGGTCTAGCTATACATGCCATTATGTGTTTATTGATAGTGTTGCCATTTCTGACAGTTAAAAATGTGCTTACTTATAGTAATGGATCCCGATCCCAACCGAGTGGTAGCTGATGATGTTGAGAGTGTAGCGCCTGCTCCCGCGCAAGGGACAGCACCGGTGGACTCTCAACCTATTGCTAGTAATCAGAATGATGAAGCTAGACAAGCTTTTTATAGCGTAATGAATGACTGGTTCAATCAGTACATTCGAACTAATACGGCTGTTCCACAACCTCCATTCCCGACTAATACAACCCCCGTACCTTCAATACCTCTGGTAACTGACCAAATAAGGTCAAATATGCCCCCAGTTGACAGAATCTGAAAACACGGGGCTACTGAATTTAAAGCTACGGACAGCGATGATGCCGAACAAGCTGAATTTTGGTTGGACAACACTATTCGGGTACTCGATGAACTATCTTGCACACCCGATGAATGCCTAAAGTGAACTATCTCCTTGCTACGTGATTCTGCCTACTATTGGTGGAATACGTTGATTTCTGTTGTGCCCAGAGAGCAAGTAACTTGGGAGTTTTTCCAAACCGAGTTTCGAAAAAAGTATATCAGTCAGAGATTTGTTGATAAAAAACGGAAGGAATTTCTTGAACTTAAACAAGGTTCCATGTCGGTTACTGATTACGAACGAAAGTTTGTAAGGCTTAGCCGGTACGCGTGAGAATGCATTTCTTCAGAAGCTGTGATGTGTAAACGTTTCGAGGATGGACTGAACGATGATATAAAGCTGTATGTTGGCATTTTAGGAATCCGAGAATTTGTGGTACTTGTCGAACGAGCTTGCAAAGCCGAAGAGCTCAGTAAGGAGAAAAAAAAAGCTGATATGGGAGCAAAGGAGTTTCGTAAGAGATCTTCGGGAAAGCCCTTTCAACAGTCAGCGAAGAAATTTAGAGATGACTTAGGCCGGTCTAGAGACACTTCGGGTTTTTCTAGACAAGATCGCGATCGACCCCCTGTGAGTACACGAGTCACGTCGGTCACCAGTGTTGGAAATGATCGTCGAGACAGAACAGAGTGCCAGTATTGTGGTAAATGGCAATCGGGAAGTTGTAGATTCCATGACCGCTCCTGTTATAAGTGCGGATCACCTGACCACTTTATCAAGGATTGCCCGAGACTGTCTGAACAGAATGTAAATCAGAGTGGGAAACCGGGTGCTACTACTGCTCGAGGTAGACCATCTAAGAATGCGGGAAATCCTAGTGGCGGTCAGAGAGGATCTAGAGACGCCACAACCCGATCTGAGGCTCATGCTCCTGCCAGAGCTTATGCTATACGCGCATGCGAGGATGCTTCTTCGCCTGATGTTATTAGCGGTACATTCACTCTCTTTGATACCAATGTGATTGCATTGGTTGACCTTGGTTCTACTCATTCTTATATATGTGAGACTTTAGCATCCAGTAAGACTTTACCTGTTGAGTCTACTGAGTTCGTTATTAGAGTGTCGAATCCCTTGGGTCATTGTGTGCTTGTTGATAAAGTGTGTAAGAAATGTCCCCTAGTAATCCGAGGTTCCTGTTTTCTGGCCGATTTGATGCTTTTACCGTTTGATGAATTTAATGTTATCCTCGGTATGGATTGGTTAACCGTACATGATGCAATTGTAAATTGCAAAAGAAAAACCATTGATTTGAGGTGTGTAAATAACGAGATAATCCGAGTTGAGTCTACTAACTTGAATGGGTTGCCAGCTGTAATATCATCGATGTTGGCTCAGAAATATGTAAGAAAGAGGTGTGAAGCATACCTTGCGTATGTACTTGATGACAAAGAGTTAGAAAAGAAGCCGGAATCTGTGCCGGTGGTTTGTAAATATCTGGATGTTTTTCCCGAAGAATTACCGGGTTTACCACCTGTTCGGGAGGTAGAGTTTGGTATTGAGCTTGTACCTGGGACTACACTGATTTCGATAGCTCCGTATCGTCTGGCACCAACGGAATTAAAGGAATTGAAAGCTCAGTTGCAAGAGTTGACGGATAGAGGTTTCACTCGACCAAGTTTCTCACCTTAGGGTGCACCCGTATTGTTTGTGAAAAAGAAGGACGGAACCATGAGGTTGTGCATCGACTATCGTCAGCTGAACAAAGTGACTATAAAAAATAAATATCCGTTACCACGCATTGATGATTTGTTTGATCAACTAAAAGGAGCCTCAGTGTTTTCAAAGATAGATTTGAGATTGGGTTATTATCAGTTGCGAATTCGAGATTTGGATATACCCAAAACCGCTTTCAGAATGAGGTACGGTCACTATGAATTCTTAGTGATGCCGTTTGGGCTCACTAATGCCCCTGCGGTATTTATGGATTTGATGAATCGGATCTTCAGACCGTATTTGGATCGGTTTGTAGTTGTGTTTATCGATGATATTTTGGTTTATTCAAGAAATGAAACCGATCACGCTGAACACCTGGGATTAGTGTTGCAAATTTTACGGGATAAGCAGTTATATGCTAAGTTCAGTAAGTGTGAGTTCTGGTTAAGAGAGGTTAGCTTCTTGGGTCATGTGGTATCTGCATCGGGTATTCGAGTTGATCCGAGCAAAATTTCAGCCATACTTAACTGGAAGCCTCCGAGAAATATTACCGAAGTTTAGAGCTTTTTGGGACTTGCCAGTTACTACAGACGGTTCGTAAAGGGTTTCTCGATGATAGCCACACCAATAACGAAACTACTTCAGAAAGATGTTAAGTTCGAATGGACAGAAAAGTGTCAGAAAAGTTTCGGTCAACTGAAAACTTATTTGACTGAAGCTCCAGTACTAGTGCAGCCTGAATCAGGCAAGGAGTTTGTCATTTACAGTGATGCATCCTTACTTGGGTTGGGTTGTGTATTGATGCAAGAAGGTCGAGTTGTGGCCTATGCGTCGAGGCAATTGAAGCCACATGAGAAAAATTATCCAACCCATGATCTCGAATTAGCTGCCATCGTATTCGCTTTGAAAATATAACGACATTACCTATTTGGCGAGAAGTGCCATGTATTTTCGGATCACAAAAGTCTCAAATATTTGATTACTCAAAGAGACTTGAATCTGCGACAAAGACGTTGGCTTGAGTTGTTAAAAGATTATGAGCTTGTCATTGACTATCACCCGGGAAAGGCTAATGTGGTTGCAGATGCTTTAAGTCGTAAATCACTGTTTGCTTTACGAGCGATGAATGTACACTTGTCTGTTCTATCCGACAATGTGTTAGTAGCTGAATTAAAGGCCAAACCATTATTGATTCATCAAATTCGTGAAGCTCAGAAAGTCGATGATGAATTGGTTGCAAAACGGGCTGAATGTGTTTCGAATAGGGAATCAGAGTTTCAAATTGATGATGACGATTGCTTGAGGTTCAGAAGTCGTTTGTGTGTTCCAAGAAATTCAGAACTTATTTCGATGATCCTGAGCAAGGCTCATAGTAGCCGAATGTCTATCCACCCAGGTAGTACAAAAATGTACAATGATCTGAGACGTCAATTTTGGTGGCATGGTATGAAACGAGACATATTCGATTTTGTTTCGAAGTGTTTAATATGTCAACAAGTGAAAGCAGAACATCAAGTGCCTACAGGTTTACTTCAGCCGATCATGATACCTGAATGGAAATGGGATCACGTCACGATGGATTTTGTATCTGGGTTGCCAGTGTCGGCAAGTAAGAAAGATGCGATTTGGGTTGTTGCTGATAGACTGACTAAGTCGGCTCACTTTATCCCTGTACGTACGGATTTTTCATTGGATAAACTAGCTGAATTGTATGTTTCTCAGATTGTGAGATTACACGGGGTACGTATTTCTATTGTGTCGGATAGAGATCCGAGGTTCACCTCGCGATTTTGGAAGAAATTGCAAGAAGCCTTGGGTACCAAGTTGCATTTTAGCACCGCTTTTCATCCACAAACTGATGGTCAATCCGAGCGGATAATTCAGATACTTGAGGATATGTTGAGATGTTGCATCCTCGAGTTTAATAGTTCATGGGAGCGGTATTTACCTTTGATTGAATTTGCTTACAACAATAGTTTTCAATCAAGCATTAAGATGGCACCTTACGAGGCTTTGTACAGTCGTAAATGCCGTACACCGTTGTTTTGGACCGAACTCGGTGAGAGTAAAATTTTTGGAGTTGATTTGATTAAAGATGCTGAGCAGAAAGTAAAAATAATTTGTGAGAGTCTGAAGGCAGCATCAGATCGTCAGAAGTCATACGCGGATTTAAAATGAAGAGATATTGAGTATCAAGCGGGAGACAAAGTGTTTCTTAAGGTTTCACCTTGGAAAAAGATACTCAGATTTGGCCGTAAGGGCAAACTGAGTCCGAGGTTCATTAGGCCATATGAAATATCCGAACGAGTTGGTCCAGTTGCGTATAGATTGATTTTACCCCCTGAACTTGAAAAGATTCACGACGTCTTTCATGTTTCGATGCTTCGACGTTATAGATCTGATCCATCGCACATAATTAATCCATCAGAGGTTGAAATTCAATCTGACTTGAGTTATGAAGAAGAACCGATTCATATCCTCGCTCGTGAGGTGAAAGAGTTGCCAAACAAAAGGATTCCGTTAGTAAAGGTGTTATGGCTCAAACACGGGATCGAAGAAGCTACTTGGGAAACCAAAAACTCTATGAAAGAATGATACCCAAACCTACTTACCGGTAACATTTTCGGGGACGAAAATTTCTTAAGTGGGGGAGAGTTGTGACAGCCCTAAATTGACCCTAGTCGAAAAGTGGTTTCGGGACCGCTAGACCGAGTCACCGAAGTATTTGAGTATAATATTTACTATCTAAAATATGTGAATATGAGTGTGTGAAAGTTTTAAGCTTCGATTTAGTTAATTGCATGTGAATTTAGTTAATAGGACTTATGTGTGACACTTTTGAAATGTGATAGGTTAATCTATAAGGATCTATTAGTGCATGTAATCAAAAGGGTGGACTTGCATGTCAATTTCCCCACTTTGATAGTAGTGGCCAGCCATGACAATGAGGATAGACAAAATGTGATGGGTAAAACATATTATAAACATTTTGTGATAACATGTTGTGTTAAGAACAATAAAATATGAGGGGAGTGGGAGGAGAAACCAAAGTTGTTTCATCCTTGCTCCCCCATTTTGCCGTAACTAGAAGAAAAAAAAAGCTTCATCCTTTTTTATTCTTCTTGGCAGAATTGAAGAAAGAAAGAAGAGAAGGTTTCGGTCACTTTAAGCTTAAGAGAGGTTAGTAAGTTGTGTTAGATTTTTTTTTTAATTTTAAGCTTGTTTCTAGTTGATTAGCTAATTTCTTACATAACCCATGTCAAAATTTTGAAATCTTGGTGATGGTTTGAGCATTCGGTTTTAGTTATTAAAGGATGAGATTGGGTTATAGCCTTTATGTTTTAGGAAGAATTATTGAAGAAAAGGGTTTAAGTTAGTCAAATTATAAATTTTAATGCTCATGGGTACAATGGCCAAACATAGATTTGTCTAATGAGTTGAACACATGCCGTGTGAGTGATTGAAATGATGAGGTATGAAAATGATTGAGTTTGAGTGCTTAATAAAAAGGATTGGAGGTGAGTATGTGTGAGAATTTGAAAAGGGTAGGTCTTAGCAACTTCATGAAGTGTTCGACCATGGTGCTAAAATGTTGTATTGTGTTTAAACTTAGAATTTTTGGTTATATGGTTAGTATAGGCATGGATGACCGAATATGAGAGCATGAATAGATGAAGAGTCTTGTAATTATAAAAAAAAAGGAGGTTGGTTAATTGATATGTGGTAAATGTTAAGTGTTAGATGAAATGGAAATGATATCATATTGGAATATGCATATTCAGCCACATGAATGAATACATAGATTGATGTTGTACGTTCGGCTATAGGTAAGTATATTGAGGGCTTTATCTTGACTTAGATAATCGGCTAATATGTTGAATTTGATTCATGATTTCATATATATATGACTCTAATGCCTAATATATATACATGGGCTAAGTACCTTGAATTTCTCTTTGATGTTCGAAATGATTAAATCAATTTATTTGTTAAATTAAGCTCAAGAGCAAAGGGGAACTAAATCCGATAAAGGAAAGGAAAAAGTAATTGAATAGCCGTTGAGGTCGTTCGACAACATCTGAGGTAAGTCTTCGAGTAATGAAACTTAGTTTATGATTTGATTAAGTCATGACATATAAGCATAACGAATAAACGGAGATATAATGATTCTACTTGAATGATATTTTCAGGTGATTAGTTTATACCTATGACGGGTAGCCGAATGTGTATAGATATCATGTTATAAAGCCAATCAAAATCATGTTCCTTGTATGTGGCTATTGAGCCGAAATTGGTAAGGTTTGATAAGTGTCTTGTGTTTGAGCTTTAGTAATGAAAATGAAATATGGATGTGTCATGATTTATTGATATATGTGCATGATTATTCGAATGATATCCGGGCTATGTCCCGAAGGCATTTGTGCTAGTGACTATATCCGGGCTAAGTCCCGAAGACATTTGTGCTAGTGACTATATCCGGGCTAAGTCCCGAAGGCATTTGTGCTAGTGACTATATCCGGGCTAAGACCCGAAGGCATTTGTGCGAGTTGCTATATCCGGCTAAATTCCAAAGGTACTTGGGTTTGGAAGTGAGCGATCTTGCTGTAATAATTTCGATTAATACGCTCGTAAAATCCAAACGATGAGGTATGTTTCGTATATGCATTGGAATAGTTGATTCCTTTTAAAATAGTATTCGCTCAATCGATTAACAAGCTTCCGGCCTTTAGCCTAGTTGATTCATTATGTATGAATATAAGGGTTGGAAATGTGAAGTAGGTGTGATTTTGAGAATATGTGTATATGAAATTATTCGTTTAGTCATATGAATGCTATACTCCAGTTGTGCATGATTTCATTACTCAAACTTACTAAGCATTAAATGCTTATTCTGTTTCTTTGATTCTCTGTTTTATAGATTTTGGTTCGTCAGCTATCGGACTCGGGAGTGTCAAGGTCGAAGTCGCCCACACTATCAAAGCCCTTTTGGTACTCTTTTGGTTGAACCTTGATAATGGCATGTATAGGACTGCCCTTTGTTGTTAGTCAAGTACCTTTGGTAATGTGTATATATTCGGATAGCCATGCGGAAATGTCTTAAATATTTTGAGCATAGTATTAAAATCATTTTGTATATATATGGTTATTGAGAGGTGTGGAAATGCTTGGCAATGACTAGCCAATGGAATGGTTAATCACGATCATATTTGGTGCTATGTATGTCAATGGCTAGTTGAATCATGGAAACTATGAAATAGGTGAAATTTACCTTAAAATAGATGCTGACAGCAGCAGTGATGTGAGTTTGAAAATTCACTAAAAATAGTAGGAATGTAATTAAATATTGAATAAATTATGTAATCGAACCTTGATGAGTCTATTTTCATATGGAAGAAGCGAAACAACCATATGAGCCGTATTTTTGTGAGATGTTTAAGTTTTCGTGAAACAAGGCCAGAACGGTTACTGGATCCCCTGTTCTGTCTTTGGAAATTTACCATAAATTAACCAGAAATAATTAGAAGTCATGCTATATATGTACAGATTACTTTTTGAGTCTAGTTTCGTTAGAAACAAACGACATAAGTATTGAAGCCCTGTACAGGGAGATATCTAAGTCGTAATTCATGAAGGCAGAGTAATCGAACCCTGTAATAGGGGAGACTTTAACTAATAAACTGTACTAATTGGGCCGACCAAAAATTCTAGAAAAACAATTTTAGATGGATATATGAGTCAAGTTTCAGGGAAAATTTACGGAATCAGTTTTCGAGTTTTGGAACTCGAGATATGACTTCTAAAGTGACTGTGATGTAGTTAACCAGCTTGTCTGGAAATTTTAAAATGAACTGTGTAAATCAATGTAATAAGATTTGAAACCCTAATCTCTTGGCTGCACCATTCGTCCCTTGTCGTGCCACTACGGCACCTACATTATTTGTGTTGTTCTTCCTCCCCAATTAATTATAAAGTCTTTCTGCCGACCTCCAGGTTGTCTAAAAAAACCCACAACTTTTGCTCATGTCGCGACTTGAACCCAGCACCTCTCCATACTTCTAATGCCATCTTACCACTAGGCCAAGCACATCCTTTGTGTCAAATTTCCACCAAACATATTAGTAAGGCCTAAACGCTTGCTTCCCTACTAATCATATGCGTAATAAAAATTTTCGCCAAGGCCAGGACTCGAACCCTGGACTTTCTGCTTGCTACCAATGCCTTTTTCCATTAGGCCAAGCATTTCCTTGTGTCAGATTTTACCAGGCCTTATTAATAAGCCTTCCACCTAATGCTTAAAGTCCTTTAGAAAAAAATGCAAAATTTTGCTAAAGCCATGGATCGAACCCAAGAATTTTTCCATACTACCAACCCTTCCTAAATCACTTAGCAATTAGACTAAACATGCAATTATAAAATATTTAAACACATTTCATTTATTTAAGCTACCTTCTAACCGATCCCAAACTCAAGGCCCATTACTTCTAGGCCCAAATTTTAGGGTGTTACAATTCACCCTTCCTAAACAAATTTTCGTCCTCGAAATTTATAAATAATAGGGTAGTCGTGTATCAACTATCCCTCTACGCTACCACTGCACACTTTAATCCTAATAATTTTAATATATATTCAAAATATCCACCTATTGCAAACATTCTCAAACACACAAAATAAGTATCAAATTTAGATTCAAGTGTTTTAATACAATCTGACATATAAGGAAATCCTATTGAATATAAACAATTAATAGCTTAAGACATATTGTAGTATAACAGTTCAACATAATTCAGTACTAAGAGAACTTACTGGGCTCGACGTCGGAGACCCGGTGTGCCATACAATAGAATATTTCATAACCACTTCAATATCATTTGTAAACAATTTTAAAAACCCAAAAATGAAGCCCATTTCACAGCCTGAATTTTGAAACTTGGCTCTGATACCACTAAATGTAACACCCCAAATCTGGGCCAGACGTTATGCCTGAATCTGGCTTGTCACATTAAAGTGTTATAGCGAAAACCTTGTTTTCATTGAAAACCCTTCTTTAAAATGAAACACCTCAATTTCTTTGTAAAATCTCTTTTCAGTTACGGAAGCTTTGTTTAAAACATTTAATATAAATGTAACTTGTCATTTAAAAATTCAGTTGCGAAAATGTAGTATTTAAAGAAACAGTTATGGTTTAACGTTCTACTTTTAATAAATATAAAGCATAAAAATGATAGTAATCCTAATTTGAAATGTTAGCCAGAGGAAAGACCTTGTTACAACCCAAATCAAATAGAAGTAATTTAAAATCAAAATATTAAAAATTACATAAAAACTAAGTCTAAACTTTTTATGCTAGTTAGCCGCCTCTGAGTCCCTCCATCTGTCAAACCGCCTACTGAAGATCACCTAAAAAATTTAAAAGGAGGGGGTGAGTTTCAAAAACTCAGTGTGTACAACCCTAAACAAGTATAAAACAATCATCAGTCATTTTTGGCCTAAGCCCAATTCAATAACAGTGGCCTTTGGGCCTCAGCCCATGTTAGCCTCAGTTGGGCCGAAGCCCACATCGCAACAATAATATCATACGTGCAATACTGTGCAACCCACCCCAATAATCCAACCACTACATACCAACTCCATCCCCTGGTACACATCATGTGGGGATATAAATATCAACCCACTCAACTGATACACATCAATGGTAGCCCGGTTGTGGTACTATCTTCATTGCAGCAAGCTGCCAATCATATATCGGGCTTAATAGTAGTCGGTGGATCCACGGTTGTCAAGCAACTATGCGATCCTCATATACTTACTCAATTCCATAATTCCAAACACATATGCAACCTAAACAGAATATCTTATGAATGCATATGAATGCAGCAGGTATAAATGTAACATCCATAAATCTTACATTCCATACATAGGGGTATTTTAGTCATTTTTGCCCTTAGGGCCATTTCGGTAATTTTCTTTTATTACGAGTTTTTACTTACCTTGGCCCGTAAAAAAATCCTCATTAGCTAAGATGAACGGATACTATGCACCAGGTAGGATTCCAGAGAAGAGGAGGTGAGTCATTAAGATCACTTAAGTACCAAGCTCTCCCTAAATACAATCCTAGACATGCATATACCCGTTGCCACACCATAACCTTCTAACATGTCCACGGTCTAAATTAATTAAGTTTTATGCAACCATCATATACTAGGCCCAAAACCTCTTACAAACCCAAACAAGTCCACATACACGCTTATGGCCCACTAGGCCCAATCTCATTCATATGGCCCATTAGGCCCAAATCACATCTATATGGCCCACTAGGCCCACTCACTTTTACAGTCATGCTCACATATGATTTTCCATCATAGCATCAATTATCAATTTTTTCCTATTATGGGCCCAACAGCCCATCGGGCCCATTTAGCCCCCACGCTAGCCCGGTTGGCCAATTCACAGCCCATGTCTATGGAATCGCCCATGGGGCCTCAAATAACCTATCGATTTCCCTCTTATGAGTATTTACGCACTCGTAGGACTACCGTAGCCAAACTTTTAGCTTTTCAACATTTTACCTTTTTGGCATTTTGGCTTCTCGGGATTTGTCGATCTACTTGTGTGTGTTCAGTGTATGCACACGCCTTTGGCATTATATCAAGCTATCATAGGGTAGAAGTACACAACTTATCACCAGGAGTACTAAGTATTCATAATCGCCCGGACCTATATTCAAAATTATACTCCATTAGTCACATCCCATTAATTCAACATAAATGTAACACCTCGTACCTGAGACCGTTGCCGGAGTCGAATGGTAGAAAATATTTTTAGGATAACCTAGTTGCGAGTTAATAGGCCTTAAAAATAGTTAGCGATGGAATATGGCACAAGAGCGCCTGCAGTGCAGTGGCGAGAAGCATGCTATGGATATGAGAGGTTGTAGGTTCGAGTCCCAGGCCTGAAAAAGTTTAACTTTTTATTCTTTAAGAAAATTGAGGCTTATGTATATAAGTCTTATAGTTAATTGTGACAGAATGGTAGCACATGATAGGATGTGGCGCAGTGGCCAGCAGCGTGTCCGGAAGTTGGAGGGCTAAAGTTCGAGTAGTGGCTTGCGCAAAAGGGAATTTAATTTTGCTACTCAACACAGGGAAGGATTGCTATTCAGTGGAAGCAATTTGAATGCAATTCAAATTGGAATTGTTGGCCAAAATCAAGGGGATTAGGATGAGGATTAAGTGTGGATATGATGATGATAAAAATTGGAGAAATTGAAGGGAATTTAACTGGACAAGTTTAAGTCGATTGGGGAATGTAGGTTTGTATTTTTATTTATTTATTTATTTATTTTAGTATATATATGTGTGTCGTATGGGCAAGTAAGGGCATTTGTTGTTTTTGTGTGCTTCAGTCGCATATCATCTCCTCTTTTCTTTGAGCCAAACTTTTGATCTTTTCTTCCCTATTTTAATTAAATCAACCTCTTCCCTCTTCAACTTAGCCGACTGTTTCCTTTTCATTTAAAAGTCGAGTCATACACTTTAGGGGATTGATTTCTTGTTGGCAATCGATCTTACAATCGGTAAGTGAATTAGATCTTCTTCGGCTTTTGTTAAATATTTCTAAGTTCTTTCGTTTCTACACTCTTAAAAGCTGATTTTTGTTTATCCTTTCCAATACTTTCGTTAACCCATGGTTTCTCCATTTATTTCTTTTTTACCTTCTCATTCAAGAGTGTGATCGCTGGCTAAGTATTAGTTGATGGAAAAAGGGGGTTCTAGCAGAGAGGTTGGGATAGAGGCTCCCAAGTTTAAGCGACGTAAGGTGTCAGCCGTTCGGGACTTTTCGTCTAGATACGGAAGGGGGACTACGTTAGATTTTGAGTTACATAGGCAGATCGCAGCCGATAAATCTAGTCAAGGCAAGTATAGGTTGTTCTTCGATAAGTAGTGGATTTATGTTGAATTAATGGGATGTGACTGATGGAGTATAATGTTGAATATAGGTTCGGGCGATTATGAATACTTAGTACTCTAGGTGATATGGTGTGTACTTCTATCCTATGATAGCTTGATATAAAGCCAATGGTGTGTACATACACTGCACACAAACAAGTAGATCGGCAAATCCCGAAAAGTCGAAATGTCGAAAAGGTAAAATGTCGAAAAGATGAAAGTTTGGCTACGATAGTCTTGCAAGTGCGTGAACACTCGTAAGAGGGAAACTGATAGGTTATTTGAGGCCCCATGGGCGATTCCATGGACTTAGGCTGTGAATTAGCCAACCGAGCCAGCATGGGCTAAATGGGCGCATAAATTGGTAATTGATGCTATGTGATGGAAAATCGTATGTGAGCATGACTATAAAAGTGATTGGGCCTAGTGGGTCATATAGATGTGATTTGGGCGTAATGGGCCATATGAATGAGATTGGGCCTAGTGGGCCATAAGAATGTATGTGGACTTGTTTGGGTTTGTAAGGGGTTTTGGGCCTAGTATATGATGACTGCATAAAACTTAATTAATTTATTGAGACCGTGGACAAGTCATAGGATTATGATGTGGCAACGGGTATATGCATGTCTAGGATTGGATCTAGGGAGAGCTTGGTACTTAAGCGGTCTTAATCACTCACCTCTTCTTCTCTGGAATCCTACCTGGTGCATAGTATCCATTCATCTTAGCTAACGGGGATTTGTTAACGAGCCAGGGTAAGTAAAAACCCGTAATAAAAGAAAATTACCAAAATGCCCCTAAGGGCGAAAATGACTAAAACACCCCTATGTGTGGAATGTAAGATTTATGGATGTTACATGTATACCTGCTGCATTCATATGCATTCATATGATATTCTGTTTAGGTTGCATATGGGTTGGGAATTATGGAACAGAGGAAGTATATGAGGATCGCAAGGTTGCTTGACAACCGTGGATCCAACGACGGCTATTAAGCCCAATATATGATTGGCAACTTGCTGCAATGAAGGTAGTACTACGACCGGGCTACCAATGATGTGTATCAGTTGGGTGAGTCGATATTTATATCCCTACATGATGTGTACCGGGGGACGGAATTGGTGTGTAGTGGTTGGATTATTGGGGTGGGTTGCATAGCATTGCACGTATGATATTATTGTGATATTATTGTGATGTGGGCTTTGGCCCAACTGAGGCTAACATGGGCTAGGGCCCAATAGCCACCGTTATTGAATTGGGCTCAGGCCTAAAATGACTGATGATTGCTTTATACTTGTTAAGGGTTGTACACACTAAGTTTTCGAAACTCACCCCTTCCTTTTAAATTTTTCAGGTGATCCTCAGTAGGCGGTTCGACGGATAGAGGGACTCGGAGGTGGCCAACTAGCATAAAAAGTTTAGACTTAGTCTTTATGTAATTTTTAGTATTTTGATTTTAAATTATTTCTATTTGATTTGGGTTGTAACAAGGTCTTTCCTCTGGCTAATATTTCAAAATAGGATTACTATCATTTTTATGCTTCATATTTATTTGAAGTAGAACGTTAAACCATAACTATTTTTTTAAATACTACGTTTCCGTAACTAAAGTTTTAAATGACAAGTTACATTTAAATTAAATGTTTTAAACAAAGCTTCCGCAACTGAAAAGAGATTTTACAAAGCAATTGGGGTGTATCATTTTAAAGAAGGGTTTTCATTGAAAATAGTGTTTTCGCTAAAACACTTCAATGTGACACGCTGGATTCAGCCATAACATCTGGGCCGGGTTTGTGGTGTTACAATCGGAGGACTAGATCCCACCACTCTCTAAAGAGCTTTAGCAATAGTATGAAGTATGTTTATATCACCTTGTCCTTCGTTAGTACCTCTGTTAGGACTTGGCTGTTAAGTGTCATATGATTGAATACTTTGTGTTACCAACTCAATTTCATCTAATTACTCACTAGAAGCATCACTAGTATAAATCTCTTGATCAGCCACATTATTAGATTCATTTGACATCTTTTAAGTATAAAATAGAAAAATTATAATCAACATCCAAATCCCGACTCAATCTCGACTCGACTTTGGCAAGTATCTCTGTACTCAATTCTGAGCTCGATTTAGTCTGAAAATTGGATAAACCTATAGCTTTGATACCATTAAATGTAACACCCTAAACCTGTCTCCATCCCTAGATTTGGGTCATAGATATTACAATAACATTTTAAACATTTAACATTTCTAACTCTTAAATAATCAAATATATTTACCAATAATCAAATCACAATATAATTATAACAAACATATACTTACGAGCCTTAAACCAAGTCTACAGGGCCCTAAAAATAGTTTGGGAACATTCTGGGGTCAAGTCAAAACAAAATAGAAAGATTAGGCAAAAGTTGCAAATTTTGAAACCAGGGGACACACGGCCAAGTGTAACACCCCTAACCTATATCCGATGCCAGAATAGGGTTACAAGGCATTATCAGACATTACATCTCTTTCACATACATTTATACAATCATAAACAAAATTCATTCACAATGTCCCTTATGAGGCCTTACAAGATCTTAAAACATGCTTAAGAGTGGTTTGAGACTAAATCGACCACATATAAAAAGTTCCAAACACTTACAAAAAATTCATGAAATCATAGGACACATGCAAGGGTGAATAGGCCGTGTGCCTCACATGGCCACCGGACATGCCCATGGAGCAGGCTATGTGAAAACAGGCATATCTACTGACTTGTACCATACGGCCAGAGACATGCCCGTGTGTCTTGGCCGTGGTCGAAAATGACTTAGGTTACACGGCTAACCACACGCCCGTGTACCCAGCCCGTGTACCCTTCGAAATGGCCACATACGCCCATGTGCCAAGGCTGTGTGCCTCACATGTCCACCAGACAGGCCCGTGTGTCTAAGCCATGGTCAAGACTTACTTTAAATTGTAGGACTACCCCAGGGGTCACACGACCGTGTGTCGCACATGGCTGAGACACACACCCGTGTCTCTGCCCGTGTGGAAAAAAAGGCAATTTTAAAATCCAATTTTGCCACCCTTTTCTCATGCATATTAATCAACTTAAATAGTACCATTTCAAGACATTTATAAACAACCAAAAACCAACCAATATGTGCACATATCATGTCATCTATACATAACCATCTCAATTACTCAATTCCATAGCCAAAACATGCCATTTCAATATACTAAAATCATCTAGATTGCATAACTTCTAAATGCATTTCATCATCATCTTAACACCTATTATATGCCATAAAACGTACCATTTCCAAATCCCATATCTAATCTATCACATAAGCATTATATACATCATATAACTTACCAAACACTTAATTCAACCCGACTTTCATCGCTAAACATACCAAATTTAGAAGCCAACTCTCATGGTTAACATCAAGACTCAAAATATACCAAAATATCGCTAGCCTATACATGTCATATACTATATATACACTAATGAGATAATCAATAGTGTGATGATGTATTGTAATAGCCCAGTTTAGACCCTAGTTGGAACAGTGGTATTGGGAACACAAATCCAAGTCAGAATAATATTTTAATATTATTTTCTATGCTTATAATATGTGAATTGATGTCTGTGAAAGTTTCATGTGAAAATTTGATCATTTGAGTGCTTAATTTGCAAAAAAGGACTTAATCGCAAAAAATGCAAAAGTGGTCTTCTACTTGATTAAGTGTTGAACTGTTGTGTCTCTTTAAATATGAGGTCCTTATGTTGTAAATGGACCATTGAATTCACAAAATGACATAGTTAGACATTAGTTAGTGAACTATTAATGAAAATAATAAGGTTAAATTTGTAAAATAGTTAAAAATTATTAATAAAATAAAGAGAGAAATATATGAAATCCGAGAAAGTTCCAATAATGTGCCAACGTCCAAAAAGTGCCATACGAACCATAGGAATAGCTAGGATACATGTGTCATGACATAGGATTTTTGATATGTGATTTCGTGTAAGACTACGTCTAGGACATTGGCATCGATTCGAGATTTACGTGTAAGACCATGCCTGGGATATCGGCATCATATTTGATTTCATGTAAGACCCTGTCTGGGATAGTGGCATCGATATTTGATTACATGTAAGACCACGTCTGGGACGTTGGCATTGTACAAGCTTTCCTAGCTATCCGCGAATCCTATTTGATTCTGATCGGTTCAACGGGTAATCTAAGAAAATGAATGACTATGTGAACTAGTATCCAATTCAGGTACATTTGAAATGTATAATAAGATTGAGAATGAAAGGTAAGCATATATATATGTGAACATATGAAATATGTATGAGTTATTTAAGAATGAGATATGCATATGTTGTTGAATTATGAAAAATTGAGCTATATAAGAATTATAAATATGTGGTTATATTTTTGCCATGAACTATATGAATGAAATGGTTTAGAAATGTGTTATATGATAAGTTTATTTGTATATGACTTATTAAGATTTTGAAAGCTTACTTTGTGTGTGTTTGCATTGTGTTTTAGATTATCAAAGCTACCAGGAGCTCGAAGATCATCGAGGATCATCACCACACTATCGAACTCTATTTTGGTACCTTTTGAAAATGTGAATATTGAAATATGGCATGTATAGGCTAGAAGTACTTGAATATATTTGGTAATGTGTATATCTAGCCATGTAATATGGCTTTGTTTTGGTTGTGTTTATAAATGACTTTTGAGTATAAGCTATGTGATGCAATATGGTCAACATAATGTGTTCATGAATGGCTAATAGAATTGGTCATTTTGGTAAGTTGTGGTACGTGCCTATTTTGGAATTTGGTAAGATTTTGGCATGTGAATGAATGAAATAAATTGAGATTGTGAATCATATGTTTTGGTATGAATTTGGCTTATGATTTAGCATGAATGATGCATGTTTTGGTTATGTATTAGTTGAATTTGGTATGAAATGTTTTAGTTTAGATCTTGTAGGAAGGACCCAAAATTAGGGTGGCATGTTGGCCTTGTAAATGGCCAATTTTTGTCCACATGGGCGTGGGTCTCAGTTGTGTGTGACACACAGTTACGTTACACGACCGTGTGTCCCCTGGGGTACCCTACGATTTAAAGTCAGTATATCCTACAGTTTTGGCACGACCTAGACACACAGGCGTGTTTATCGGTCATGTGTGTCACACGGGCTGGCACATGGGCGTGTGGTCAGTCGTGTGATCCAAGTCAGTAGCCTCCCTAATTTTCACACAGTCTAGCAAACGGGCGTGTCTTGTGGGCGTGCGGACAAGTCAGTATGTATGCTCTATTCTGCCACAGTCTAGACATATGGGCATGTGACCTTTGTAAATTAGAAAAAATGTTTAAGTTTTGAAAATTCTGTATCTACTCAGTTTCGTCCCGACCTCTTTCTAAATCATGTTTAAGGTCTCGTTAACCTAAGAAAGGGACTTTATGTTGATGTTTGACTATGATGCTATGATGTTTTTGAAATAAATGTGAAATGTTCCTATATGTCCAGTATGCCTTTTAACCCTAGTCCGGCGATGGATACTGGTTAGGGGTGTTGCATTTGGTTGGTATCAGAGGTATGGTTTGGTCAATTCTAGGACTAACGTAGCGTTTGTGAGTCTAGCTATACATGCCATTTATATGAACTGGGATATTGTGATAATTCCTGACAATTAAAATATGTTTTTATATAGTAAATGGATCTTGAATGAGCCATAGCTGGCGATGTTGAAAGTAACACACTTGCTCCCGCTCAAGGGACAGCGCCACCTGATTCTAGACCTATTACTAGTAGTCACGAGGGAGAGGCTAAGCAAGCCTTTTACCAAATGATGAATGATATGTTTACCAGTATATTAGAACCAATCCGGCCACAACCTTCACCCCCGTTAAATCCTCCATAAGTCCCAATTGTGCCACAATCTGTAGATCTGATTCGTCTGAGTAAGCCTCTAGTTGATAAGGCTAAAAAATATGGGGCTGAAGAGTTTCGAGCTACTACTGATGATGATGCTGAGAAAGCTGAGTTTTAGCTCAAGAATATGATACGAGTGTTTTATGAAATGTTATGTACTCCCGAAGAATGTCTTAAATGTGCCATTTCACTTCTAAGAGATACGACGTATCATTGGTGGAAGACGTTGCTATTTCTGGTTCCAAGAGAACGAGTCACCTAGGATTTCTTCCAAGCTAAATCTGGAAGAAATACATTAGTCAGAGATTCATTGACCAGAAATGAAAAGAGTTTCTTGAGCTAAAACAAGGTCGTATGTCTGCTACAGAATACAAGCGAGAATTTATAAGATTGAGCCAGTATGCAAGAGAATGTTTCTCGATTGAAGCAATTATGTGCAAAAGATTCGAGGATGGCTTGAATGAAGACATCAAATTATTAGTTGGTATTCTGGAAATAAAAGAGTTCGTTGTGTTTGTTGAATAAGCGTGTAAAGCTGAAGAACTCAGTAAAGAGAAAAGAAAAGTCGACTCAAAAGCTAGAGAGGTACGAAAAAGATCATGGAGCAAGTCATTTCATTCGGTATAAAAGAAATTCTGAGATGATTTTAGCCGTTCAAAGGCTAATGTGGGACATTCGGGTAGAGATCGTGCTAAATTGCATTCGAGTTTCAGAGCTTCAGCTACTTTTGTTTCAAGTGTTGGAAATGTCTAATCTGATAGACCCGAGTGTAGACATTACGGTAAAAGACATCTAGGAAGTTGTAGATTGAACAACCGAGCTTGCTTTAGATGTGGATCCTTAGATCACTTTATCTGTGAATGTCTTGAGTCAGTAGAGCAAGAGATTATACAAAATTTGAGATCAAATAGCAATACAGCTGGAGGTAGACCGCCCCGAAATACAGGTAATGTGAGTGGCAGTCAGAGGGGAACTAAAGATACAACTGTTAGATCTGAGGCTCGCGCACCTGGCAGAGCCTAAGCCATACGAGCTCATGAGGAAGCTTCGTCTCTAGATGTGATTATGGGTACATTAACACTTTACGATACTTTTGTGATTGCATTGATAGATCTCAGATCAACACATTCTTATACATGCATGGACTTAGTGAGCAGTAAGACTTTGCCTGCAGAGTTTACTGAATTTGTAATTAGAATATCGAACCCCTTAGGCCAGTGTGTTTTGGTTGACAATGTGTGTGAGAATTGTCTGTTGATGATTCAAGATTCATGGTTTTCGGCCGATCTGATGTTATTGCCTTTTGATGAGTTTGATATAATTCTGGGTATAGATTAGTTAACTTTGCCCGATGCTATTGTAAACTGCAAATTAAAGACTACTGATTTACGATGCCAGAATGATGAGATTATTTGAATTGAGTCAAATGATCTGAATGGTTTTCTTGCAGTGATTTCTTCAATGTTAGCTCAGAAATATGTGAGAAAGAGTTGTGAAGCCTATTTTTCTTATGTGATTGATTCAAAAGTGACTGAAAAGAAAATTGAATCAGTACCTGTTGTCTCTGAATTCCCTGATGTGTTTCCTGAAGAACATCTGGGGTTACCTCTGATAAGAGAAGTTGAATTTGGTATTAGTTAGTACCGGGGACTACTCTAATTTCAATAGCTCTGTATAGAATAGCTCCGACTAAGTTAAAAGAATTAAAGTCTCAGTTGCAAGAATTGACTGATAGAGGATTCGCAAGATCGAGTTTCTCACCTTAGGGTGCTCCTATTCTGTTTGTGAAAAAGAAAGACGGTATGATGAGAATGTGCATTGATTATCATCAATTGAAAAAAGTGACTATTAAGAACAAATATCCTCTGCCCAGAATTGACGATTTGTTTGATCAATTGGAAGGGGCTACATTGTTTTCAAAGATAGATTTGAGATTGGGATATTATCAGTTGAGAGTAAAAGATTCAGGCATTCTGAAAACTACATTCAGAACGAGGTACGGACACTATGAGTTTTTAGTTATGCCTTTCAGATTAACAAATGCACCTGCTATTTTTATAGACTTCATGAATTAGATATTTAGACCGTATTTAGATCGATTTATTGACGTATTCATTGATGACATATTGATATATTCACGTGATGAAACTGAACATGCTGAGCATCTAAGAATAGTGCTACAGACTTTGCGTGACAAACAGTTGTATGTGAAGTTTAGCAAATGTGAATTCTGGTTACAAGAAGTTGATTTTCTGAGACATATTGTGTCAGCATCAGGTATCCGAGTTGATCCGAGCAAAATTTTAGCTATCTTAGATTGGAAGCCTCTGAGAAATGTGTCTGAAGTCTGCAGTTTTGTAATATCCTGATTTTGGGCCTAGTCGGAATAGTGGTTTCGTGACCACAAAATTTGAGATAGAAATAATTATTTTATGATTATTTTAAGGTCTATGATATGATTGCATGATTGTGTGAAAATTTAGTGAAGAAATTTTATGCATAAAGTGCTTAAATTGAAATTAGGAACTAAATCAAATAATTTGCAAAACTTGTATTCTAGAAGTTTCTAGTATGAAATTGTTTTGAAATATTAATTAGGAGATCTTAAATAGCAATTTTACCAATTTCTAAGTCTATGGACAAAAATTGGACATGGATGGAATTTTTGGAAAGTTTAGTAGTAAGGGCATTTTGGTCATTTAGGGGTAAAATGAATTAAAATACAAAATTAAAAGCCAATTTTGCTCATCTTCAACCCCATGGTCGAATATAGCAAGGAGAAACCATGGCTAGGGTTTTTCAAGCTTCCAAGCTCGATTAGCAAGGAAAACTAAAATTCGGGCTAAAATGGGGAAAATACCAAGTTGTGGACGAAATGGTAAAAGTAGCCATTTTCGCATGTGAGTGTTGACAAGCCAGCTCGGAAAACGGGAACGATCGGAGGCATGCTCACACTATCCGTATACCATCTTGGCATAATGGCTTGTATATTTTGAGTATAGCATGTATAGCATTATAATCATTTTGTGTATATGGTCTTATGATATGGTTATTGAGTGGTATGGAAATGCTTGGTAATTATTAGCCATTGGAATGGCTAATCATGATCATATTTGGTGTTATGTATGCTAAATTGCTAGCTAATCCATGGAAACCATGAAATAGGTAAAATTTACCATAAAATAGATTTAGACAGCAGCAGTGACGTGAGTTTGAAAAATCACTAAAAATAGTAGAGATACAATTAGATGATGAATAATATATGGAATTGAAGAATTATGAGTCTATTTTCTTATGGATGGAACAAAACAGGTATATGAGTTATAATTTATGAGATGTTTAAATTTTTGTGAAACAGGGGCAGAGCAATTTCTAGATCCCCTGTTCTGACTTTAGAAATTCACCATAAATTTTTCAAAGATAATTAGAAGTCATAATTTATATGTACAGATTCCTTATTGAGTCTAGTTTTATTATAAGCAAACAGTATAGTCATTGAAACTCTGTACAGGGAGATATTTGATTCGTAATACACAGAGATCAGAGCAGCCAAACTCTGAAACAAGGGAGACTTCAATGAATAAGATTTATTAATTGGCCCAACCAAAAATTATGAAATTTTTATGGTAATAATATATATGAGTCTAGTTTTAGGGAAAATTTACGGAATTGGATTTCGAGTTTCATAACTCGAGATATGAATTTTTAAGCGACTATGAGGCAGATTGTTAGCTTTACTGAAAATTTTAAAAATAAATTGTTTGAGTTGTTTAAGTAATGAATTAAGTCTATTAACACCTCGTGTTCGACTCCGACGACGGTCTCGGGTACGGGGCATTACAGTTGGTGGTATCAGAGCAGGTTTAGTCGGTTCTCGGACTAACCTAGCATGTGTAAAAGTTTAGCTATACATGCCACTGATCTGTGATAGTGTGATGTCTTCTGACGCGTATGAGTACCATCTTATTTAGACAGGGTACTCTCCAACTGAGCTGCGTCGGCCATGTTCAATGTTATGTGAAGGTATTTGAGTAAAATTATGATTATGATAAGTCTCGGTTCAGAAAAGTATGAATAAAAGTTTATGATACATATGTGATAAATATTCATATTTGCTTAATGCTCATATGATGTAGTGTATGTGGCTTACTTGATAAGATGAATGGAATAAATAGAAAGTAGTTGAGGTATGAATAAAAGTCATAATATTATGATACGAATGAAAATGTCCTTGTCTTGATTTGGACATCTAATGTTGATGAATGCTAATGATATATAATTTTTATGAGATAAAGGATTATAATGGAATAAACTTATCTATGTTAAATTGTTGGACTGAATTATATGATTGTAATGATATGTACATGATGATACACGAAATGAATTTTGTGATTGTGATGCAAATATCTATGTTTGTTTGGTCTTATATGATGTCATGAGCATGACTTAATTTAATTAAATGAATGGATAAGTAAAGCTATCTAGAAAACATAGAATGTATGCATAAGTATTTTGTCTAAATGGACAATAGGAAAATTTGTGTAAGCCAACATGAATGTTGCATTGCCTGAATGAATGACATGATTTTGATGATGTTGCTATGATGATGGGAGTTATGTCATATGTGTATGTATAAGAAAGTCGAGTCAGAGGTCCTACAACCCCTCCCCCTTACCGAAGTGGTACTTATAATGGAATTTCATGAGATTTGTATTGAATAAGTTTCCGGCTGAGAACCCAAAGAGTTCATTGATAGAATAATTATAAGTATGATCAGAGATTGAAAATGAGCTGATAAGTAAAGTCAGAGCCAGTAAAGTATCGAATTGATATAAAGATTATTGGAATTATGCATTGTCCCAGTTTGAGAAGGAAATTCTCTTTGGTAAATCGAATTACTCAGGTGCAAGGTCAAGAAAAGTGTAAATCAAAATTTATTCAGAACTGACCTTCTTTAGTGAATGGTTTAATATGAAATTTGTGATGGCAAAACTAGTTGGGGAAATCATATTTGAAATGTGAACTATCTGAGTGTGACAGATATGACTGGACAAATTTAGCAGTCTCTTTTGAGATGTTCTATGTGTTTACCTGTTCTCAGAAATCTTTCTATGGCTATTGATCTTCTGAAGAAATTCTTGTTATATCGGAATGTCTTCTAATTCTGGTGTTGGATGAATGCATTGGTAGTCTGACTGGTTTATAATTTATATTGCTCTATTTCATCGGGTATTCTATTTCATTTCGCCTAATAAGAATTGATGAGAGAATACATATGATATTATAATTCTGTTTCTTCTACTTGATGCTTCATCTGATATATATGTATGGGAAGATATATTGATCTTGTTATATTTGATTTCAGTAGGATTAAATGATGTTTTCTTCTGGACTTTCTTTGAAGAATTATCAGGGTATTCCGTATTTTCTCTATGAGTTTGGTTTTCAATTCTCCAGCATAGTATCGTATCTTGGGTTTCTCTATCCTGGATCTCTTTATTATGGATTTCTTTATTCCGGGTTTCTCTATCTTGGATTTCTTTATTCGGTTTTCTTGTTATCTTTGTTCCATAATTTGTCAATTATGACTCATGTTCGAAGTGGGTTCTTCAGCTTGTGATAATCATGTCAAATATGACTATACTTCTAATTTGATCTTGGTAATGTGGTGATTTTAGTATTGGGGTTTTTTCTAATTTCTGTGTAAGGATTTGACATCAGTAAAGGCATAAGTGATAAAAGCGCGAGTTTCAGTCGGTATGGTGAATTATCTATTTGAAAGATTTCATGTGACAATTATTTTAGGATTATTTTTCCAAGTCTGATAATAGAATTTCATTTTGTACGGATAAAAGAGTAAATAGTATGAACGAGAAGTGTATATTTATTAGAAAGAGTTGGATATTAGTTAAAATCACTACGAATGATAAGGTTTTCGTCTTGTGAAAGCTGAAAGTTTATTACATGTTGACAAAGTTTGGATAGATGAGAATATTGGTAACCGAAGCGTCTGAACTAAACTAGTCTACATGGAGTAAAGACTTCCTGACTTTCAGTAATGTACTATTGTATGAATTGTGATGTGTTTCAAGACAGTGAGGAAATGTGATAGTTTAGAGCATTCGATGTTACATAAAATCGGAGTTGTTAAAGGGGTTAAAGCCGAACATTGGGATCTATCAAAATTATCCTTGTCAGTGTTGATATTGGGATGGAAATGAGAAGGATTATTCTTGAGGCCATGTCAAAAATATTTCCATGGCGGAAAGAGGAAAATGTGATGTATCCTATTGTTAAATGTTTGGCGAGATCTATAAATCATATATGTATTGAATGAATTCCTACTCATCAGATTCATGGAATTTCAGGTCTCTTTGATTGTTGGATTTCTTGGAATTCCGGTCTCCATTAAATCAAGTTGAGATCTGGGTTTTATGTCATGATATCATGGGAAACTGATAAGGGTTGAAATTTTAAGAACAATTGAGAGTTGAGACTGTAAGCTTTTAGATCATATGAGAAATTAAAGAGATGTATTGGAGGTACAACCTAAGTGAAAGTTCTTCGGCACCGAATATGAGATTAAAAGTGAAGACCACTTTTCTGGTAAGATTTTCGGGGACGAAAATCCCTAAAGGGGGGAGAGTTGTAATATCCTGATTTTGGGCCTAGTCGGAATAGTGGTTTCGTGACCATAAAAACTGAGATAGAAATAATTATTTATGATTATTTAAGGTCTATGATATGATTCATGATTGTGTGAAATTTTAGTGAAGAAATTTTATGCATAAAGTGCTTAAATTAAATTAGGGACTAAATCGAATAATTTGCAAAACTTGCATTCTAGAAGTTTCTAGTATGAAATTCTTTTGAAATATTAATTAGGAGGTCTTAAATAGCAATTTTACCAATTTCTAAGTCTATGGACAAAAATTGGACATGGATGGAATTTTTGGAAAGTTTAGTAGTAAGGACATTTTGGTCATTTAGGGGTAAAATGAATTAAAATACAAAATTAAAAGCCAATTTTGCTCATCTTCAACCCCATGGCCGAATATAGTAAGGAGAAACCATGGCTAGGGTTTTTTAAGCTTCCGAGCTCGATTAGCAAGGAAAACTAAGATTCGGGAATGATCGGAGGCATGCTCACACTATCCGTATACCATCTTGGCATAATGGCTCGTATATTTTGAGTATGGCATGTATAGCATTATAATCATTTTGTGTATATGGTCTTATGATATGGTTATTGAGTGGTATGGAAATGCTTGGTAATGATTAGCCATTGGAATGGCTAATCATGATCATATTTGGTGTTATGTATGCTAAATTGCTAGCTAATCCATGGAAACCATGAAATAGGTAAAATTTACCATAAAATAGATTCAGACAGCAGCAGTGACATGAGTTTGAAAAATCACTAAAAATAGTAGAGATACAATTAGATGAAGAATAATATATGGAATTGAAGAATTATGAGTCTATTTTCATATGGATGGAACAAAACAGGTATATGAGTTATAATTTATGAGATGTTTAAATTTTTGTGAAACGGGGGCAGAGCAATTTCTGGATCCCCTGTTCCGACTTTGGAAATTCACCATAAATTTTTCAAAGATAATTAGAAGTCATAATTTATATGTACAGATTCCTTATTGAGTCTAGTTTTATTATAAGCAAACAGTATAGTCATTGAAACTCTGTACAGGGAGATATTTTATTCGTAATACACAGAGATCAGAGCAGCCAAACTCTGAAACAGGGGAGACTTCAATGAATAAATTTTATTAATTGGCCCAACTAAAAATTATGAAATTTTTATGGTAATAAGACATATGAGTCTAGTTTTAGGGAAAATTTACGGAATTGGATTTCGAGTTTCGTAACTCGAGATATGAATTTTTAAGCGACTATGATGCAGATTGTTAGCTTGACTGAAAATTTTAAAAATAAATTGTTTGAGCTGTTTAAGTAATGAATTAAGTCTATTAACACCTCGTGTTCGACTCCGGCGACGGTCTCGGGTACGGGGCGTTACAAGTTTTCTGGGACTTGCCGGTTATTATAGACGATTTGTGAAAGGCTTTTCTGTGATTGCTAATTCGTTGATGAAATTGCTTCATAAATATGTGAAATCTGAACGGTCTGAAAAGTGTCAGAAAAGTTTTCATCAGTTAAAAGCTTTATTGTCTGAAGATCCAATATTAGTACAACCAGAACCGGGTAAAGAATTTGTGATTTATAGAGATGCTTCATTAAATGGTCTGGGTTGCATTTTGATGCAGGAAGGCAAAGTCATAGCTTATGCCTCGAGACATTTAAAGCTACACGAAAAGAATTATCCGACTCACGATCTTGAATTGGCGGCTATTGTGTTTGCTTTGAAGATTTGGCGCCACTTTTTGTTCGGTGAGAAATGTCACATTTATTCCGATCACAAAAGCTTAACATACTTGATGACGCAGAAAGATCTGAATTTGCGACAAAAAAGATGGCTAGAGTTGCTGAAAGGCTACGAGCTTGTTATTGATTATCATCCGAGAAAAGCAAATGTTTTTGTTGATGCTTTAAGTAGAAAATCTTTGTTTTTTCTGTGTACGATGAATACTCATTTGGTTCTGTCTGATGATGGTTCGGTTTTAGCTGATTTGAAAGCGAGACTTTTGTTCTTACAGTAGATTTATGATGCATAGAAAGTTGATAATAAGATAATAGCGAAACAAGCTCAGTGTGATTTGAATTCTGATTTAGAATATCGATTTGATAAAGATGATTGTCTGAGATTTCAAGATAGAATTTGTATTCTGAGAAATCCAGAGTTGATTTAAATGATTTTTAAATAAGCTCACAGCAGTCGTTTATCTGTACATCCGGGTAGTACGAAAATATATAATGATTTGAAACATCTTTTTTGGGGGTCTGGAATATTCGATCTATTAGCAAGTTAAAGTCGAACATCAGGTGCCATCTTGTTTGTTACAGCCGATTATGGTTCCAGAGTGGAAATGGGATAGAGTGACAATGGATTTTGTTTCGGGTTTGCCCCTATCTCCGAGAAAGAAAGATACAATTTGGGTTGTGGTTGACCGATTGACGAAATCAACTCATTTTATTTCGGTACGATCTGATTACTTTCTTGATAAATTAGCTGAGTTATATATTTCTGATATCGTGAGATTGCACGGGGTGGCATTGTTTATTGTGTCAGATAGAGACCTGAGATTCACTTCATGAGTTTGGAAGAAACTGCAAGAGGCTTTAGGTACGAAATTGCATTTCAGTACTGCTTTTTACCCACAGACAGATGGTCAATCTGAAAGGATTATTTAGATTCTCAATGATATGTTGAGATGTTGCATTCTTGAGTTTGAAGGTATGTGGGAACAGTGTTTTCCATTGATTGAATTCGCATACAATAATAGTTCTCAATCGAACATTAAAATGGCACCGTACGAAGCCTTCTATGGTAGAAAATGTAGAAGACCTTTGTATTGGACGGAGCTTAGTGAGAATAAAATACACGGAGTAGATTTGATTAAAGAGACTGAACATAAAGTTAAAGTGATCCGAGATAGTTTGAAAGCAGCTTCCGATCGTCAGAAATCATATGCAGATTTGAAACAAAAAGATGTTGAATTTGAGATCGGTGACAAAATGTTTTTGAAAGCATCCCCATGGAAGAAAGTACTTCGATTCAGCAAAAAAGACAAATTAAGTTCGAGGTTCATCAGGGCGTATGGGATTATAGAGCGTATCGGACTGGTTGCATAAAGATTATTATTGCCACCTGAATTGGAAAAGATTCACAATGTATTCCACATATCAATCCTTCGACAATATAGATATGATCCCTCACATGCCATTTCTCCATCTGAGATCAAAATTCAGTCTAATATGACTTATGAAGAAGAACCGATCCGTATATTAGCTTGTGAGGTTAAAGAATTGCGAAATAAGAAAATTTCATTAGTAAAAGTAATGTGGCATCGACACGATGTTGAAGAGGCTACGTGGGAGCCTGAAGATGCTATGAGACAGCAATACCCGAATCTGTTCAACAGTAAGATTTTAGGGGACTAAAATCCCTATTGGGGGAGAGTTGTAATAGCTCAGTTTAGACCCTAGTCGGAACAGTGGTTTTGGGACCACAAATCTAAGTCTGAATAATATTTTAATATTATTTTCTGTGCTTATAATATGTGAATTGATATTTGTGAAAGTTTCATGTGAAAATTTGATAATTTGAGTGCTTAATTTGCAAAAAGGACTTAATCACAGAAAATGCAAAAGTTGCCCTCTATTTGATTAAGTGTCGAATTGATGTGTCTCTTTAAATGTGAGGTCCTTATGTTGAAAATGGACCATTGAATTCATGAAATGACATAGTTGGACATTAGTTAATGGATTATTAATGATAATAATAAGGTTAAATTTGTACAATAGTTAAAAATGATTAATAAAATAAAACAAGCATGAAATTAGTTCCATATTTCTTCATCTTTGCCAAAATAAAGAAGAAAGAAAAGAGTTCATGGCTATTTAGGGTTTTGGCACTTTGGAAGCTTAATTCGTGTATGTGTTTTGCTTAGTTTTTGATAATTTTTACATTTTTGTGATAGTTGCTTAGTAATCTATCCAACCCATGCCTCAATTTCTGAATTTGATTATGATTTTCAGATGTGCCATTGTTGATAATGTGAGTTTTGTGAAGTTAGATGATAGAAAATGAAAGATATGTGTTAGATTATTATGTTTTGTATTGGGATTTTTGATGAATTTGAGTATTTTGGACTAATTTGTAAAAATGAGAAATTGAGAGGCTAAAATGTGAAATAAATGAAATATGTGCGCTTATATTAGTTAAGGGAATATTCGGCCAAGCATATGTCTAAGGAAATTTTGTGTATTTTGTGATTTTATGAAATAGGGGTTAAATTGTTAAAATATGAAAATGTGAGGGCTAATTTGTAAAATGCCCTAAATGTGTGTATATGGATTTATTTGAATGGATGTGAGATTGAATAAGTCAAATTTGAATGTGTTCAGATCAAGAACCAAAGAAAACAAAATTAGATCGGGGAAAGTCGAAAGTTGTCGAGTAGTAAAATTCGTCCGTTCGAATCCGCACGAGGCAAGTTGATATTGTAACACCCCTTACCCGTGTCCGACGCTGGGACAGGATACGAGGCATTACCGGACTTAAACAGACACATATAGGTAAACCAGGGCATAAAATTTCAACCAATTCAAAAACATTCAAACACATGCATATCGTCCCTTATACGGGCCTACGAGGCCCAAAACACACATAAGGGGTGGTTCACGACTAAACCAAGAACTTTTAAAAATTTTACAACACTTAGAGAAATTTTCTATGTTTAGAGAGTCACACGCCCGTGTGGATTAGGCCGTGTGGTCACACACACCCGTGTGGCTTAGGACACGCCCATGTCCCCAGCCCATGTAACTCTCTGTTTATGACGTCAGTAATGAAATGGGGCCACACATCCAAGTCACACGCCCGTGTGCTAAGGTCGTATTCTCCACACGGCTAAGACACACAACCGTGTCTCTACCCATGTGGCCAACACTTAAGCTATTTTCCAAGCCTTGGTCAACCATAATCCCTCACACATTTATACAATATCAAAGATATATAACATGGCACCCATTTAACGATTAAACATCCTTAATTAAGTCACAAACATAGCATTTGCATGTTATTGTACTTGTGTTCCTCATACTCATTTTATATCAAGTCTAGACATACCAAATCTTATTCATTTGGCCTTGTCATCTTCATTACCACTTATACCATTATACCATGGTTGTCTTCATGATGATATTCTCAACTTAGTCATCTATCATTCATAGTCATGTCTAATTCATATCCTTAATGTCACATATCACACACTCTCATTAACATGTTTCCATAAGGCATTCCACACTAATTCCATTCTTCATTAACATCATTAACTTACTCTAAATTTACACTTTTGCACTAAGAATATGGTCACATCTATTCATCAAAGGTCATCCATCAAATATGCATACCATATAATACATTCATAGATACCAAGGCATCACAACATGCACATCATCAACACATTAGATCAGTCATGCAAAATCAATTAGGTTTACAACCCAATGATCAAATATGAGTCATATCTCATGGCTCTATACAAATGAATCATTATAAGCCAACTCAATTGGCCAAATCATGAAACACATATCATAAAGTACGAAGTCTCTATACATGCCACTCACTTCATGTAACACCCCTAACCCGTATCCGTTGCCGGATTAGGGTTATGAGACATTACCAAACCATACACAGCTCAAGAGAGTCAAATGTTACTATTCATGTTTAAGATAATACAAACTCGATTATACGTGTCATATGTACTTTTCTTTTATAGCATTCAAATAATTGAATTATAATATAGATTATTACATGACAAATTCCATCTACAAACATTAAGACATTCAAAAATATTTCAAATACATGCCAATATATATCTATTTGACTTAACAGATATCAAACATATCACTTCCTTAACTTTACATGTGTGCATGTCAAAAATCAAACAAACTATTACAGTAATTATTGTCCAAACACATATACTACCTTAATATCAATACCATATAGTTGAGCATAACTTAAATGCAACATATATATAATGCGCATTTTAACATATCATTATGAACCATTAAATGAACACAATATACAAACCATATTACACCCTATTTGCATGCTGAATATCATACTTAAATAGTATTCACATAACCAAGTACACATGATCATATGATTAGCATGTACTCTTATTTTTATTATGACTATCTGGTTATAAACATTAACATAGCATTTTTTACTATCCAAATGGTCATAATTTCAATCATCAAATATATGCATACACAATAATCATACCGTTCCATCACATTAAATATACCATAAACACATTTCTAAAGTAATTTAGTAACATAGCTAAATGTACATTATGCTTATCATTTTCCCTTTACCGAATCATATAACAACATCAAAAACATATATACTTTATATTAAGCTTATTAACTTGAACTATTTATAATACAAATCATACATTCCAATTATGCCAATATTAAACCACAACCGAAATATATATATACATATCCATCAACCATGTTTACCTCGTTTGAGCTAAATCATAAAGTTCAACTAATGCAAAACATATCAATATGACAAGCTTACCATAATGAATGATCATAATCATTACTTTAAACCATAAGCATATACCAAGCACACCTCATATCTATGACATGCATATTACTTAACTAATATATTACATATTATAACTCAAAAAGCATCCATCATTTACCCCAATTACCGAAACACATGACCAAGCACCACAACATATATGTATCATGAGATTACTTTCCATATAAGCTTAAACCATGACCAAATTTACACAACCATTAACAATATAATCAAGTCATTTTTGCATGGCTAATTATATGCACATTCAAAATAAACTAACATAAAGGCTAGCCTATACATTCCATAAGGCCGAATTCAAATTATAAAAGTACCAAAACAATCGATAGTGTGATAGACTTTGTTGTTGATCCCGAGCTTGTAACTAATCTCCAAAATCTATAAAATAGAGGCCAACATAAATACATAGTAAGCTATCATAGCTTAGTAAGTCATAAGCAAATAAACAAATCAATGACATAATGAACTCATTTAAACCAAACCAAATTATACTATCATAATCACAATTAATCTCAAGCTTACAATTTCATGTATAACATATACTTTCACATATAAATTTATTCATGGCCGAATGTACATATATATATTAACAAAGTATCATTCAATTTCAAAGCCAAAATATCATTATATAACCAAGTACATTTACACTCATATACATGTACTCATGAATCAAAATATAACATCACATATATATTCATAGAATATGGCCGAATATACTACACAAATGCACATATGTTTGCATTAGTAATTTGTATAATTACATATCAAATAGCCAATTTATCTTATTTTCAAATAGGTAATCAACTAATTCATACCTGATTGTTTTATCTCGTTTTACACATTCGATCACAACTTATTATTGCCTGTTGAACCAGTCGAAATTGAATAAGATGCTCGGATAATCACACATATCATACAATGCCAACGTCCCAGACGTGGTCTTACATGTAATCACATATCGATGCCACTATCCCAGATAGGGTCTTAAATGAATCAAATACAATGCCGAGGTCCCAGACATGGTCTTACACGTAAGCATATATATCGATGCCAACGTCCCAGATGTGGTCTTACACGAGAACACATATCAGAAATCCTATGTCATGACATATGTATCCTAACTATTCCTAAGGTTCATATAAGGCTTTCGGATGTCGTAACTCGGTCGAATTGAACTCGTAATCATAGTTCCCAAGTATATACACATTCGGTTATCATATATACAAGCTCATAAAATTTAAATCATCATTTTACATTCACATATATTCAAAATTTACAACATTTAATTGCTTATAAACTTACCTCGGACAACGAGAATTGAAACGAGATGGCTAATCGACAACTTTGGTTTTCCCCCGATCCAAATCTGATTTCTTTGATTCTTGATCTAAACATATTCAAATTAAACTCATTAAAAAATATTTTCACTCATTTCAGTCCAAAAACAAATAAATAGGCAAATTACCATTTTACCCTTGACATTTCACACTTTTTACAATTTAGTCCAAATTTCACAAAACACAAAACAAGCAAAATTTGCACACACCATGCTTAGGTCGAATGTTCCTTGTATTCATACAAGCCCATACATTTCATTTATTTCACATTTTAGTCCCTCAATATATTATTTTTGCAATTTAGTCCTAATTACTCAAAATCATCAAAAATTCCAATACAAAACATGTTAATCCAAAACATATCTTTCATATTTCATCAACTAACATCACAAAGCTCAAATATTCACCAATGGCATAACTCAAAATATAAAACCATTATAACATAAGGTCACTACCGTCCATGCTACCTTTTAATGGTTTAATTTCCTTTTAAGGACTCCACATTAATAAGACAATAACAATTCGGCACTTATACGATTAGCTAGCCATTTTTACATTTTACGTGATTAAGTCCTTTTAATTAAATAAACACTCAAACAAAAAAATTAAAACACGAAAATTTTACAAATATAAATTCAAACATAATAAACACAAAAAATAATATTAAAATATTTTTTTGACTCAGATTCGTGGTCTCAAAACCATCGTTCTGAATAGGGTCTAAATTGGGTTGTTACACTTGAAAACACTTAAGGTTTATTAATATCCCAACTTGATAATTTGATAGTGTGATGCTGCCTCCAATGATCTCTAACCCCGAGCTAACCTGACAACACTAAAGAAATGGAAAGGAGGGGGTAAGCTTTATAGCTTAGTAAGTCCATACAAAAATAATAATAAGAAATTTATTAACGTTCATTTTCCAAATTCTTACAACATATTCTCATTGTAACATAATCGAAGTTGCACATAATTCCACTATTTGCTCATATTCCAGTCAAGCTGTCTACTCAAGTCATGGCCACTAAATTATTAATATCTTGAGCAACAAAACTCAAAATTAAGATACGATAACTTTCCCTAAAACTACACTCACATATCCTCTTACCATGAAATTTTTAGAATTTTTGGTCTAGCCAACGAGTACAGTTTATTCTTTGAAGTCTCCACTATTTCGAGTCTTATAGTTCAGACCCCTCTTCACTAAAAATTAATTATCTCCTCACACGAGATTTGGATGGTGTTCTTGTTTGTTTTCATTGAAAATAGACTCATTAGTTATTTTAAGCATATAAATTTTAACCCATATTTATTTTTTTACAATTTTTAGTGATTTTCCAAAGTTAAGACAGGGGAGAACAAAATCACTCTGACTCTGTCTCACAAGAATTCAAATATCTCATAATATGAAATTCTTTTGCTTACAATGTTTCCTATATTCAGTCTCTAAATTTGATTTCCACAATTTTTGGTGGATTTTCAAAGTCGGACTACTGCTGCTTTCCAAAACTGTTTTAGTGCAATATGATGATAACTATCATAAGTTCATTTTCAACTAATCATGAACTCACCATTTCATGGATTCCATGTTCAATTACAAAATCTAAGTTAGCATGATATTGAAACAAAATTCATAATCGTAATTCAAGTATGACATTGCATTATTATTATTATTATCACACAAACTTATCTCGAATCCGAGCACGACTAATTATTTCTTTTTTGTCCATAATATCATACCTTCCCGATTTAAGTCTGAATCTCGTTTTCCTTAATCTAGAATATCACATTTAGCTTGCTAATTAGTCACATTATTCATCGTGACCCAAAAATCATATTATGGAAAAATTATGTTTTTGCCCCTAAACTTTGTCATATTTACACTTTTGCCCCTATGCTCGTAAAATGATTTTTATTCAATTTCTTTGCACTTTAAGCCTAACCAAATCATTTTCATAGCCATAGCAGCCCACAATTTCCACTAAATCACACTTTTATGACATTTTTATATTTTTTTCGCAAAATGATCCTTTTAGACATTTTCACCGAAAATCACTTAGTAAAAGTCGTTTATTCAACATCCAACATTCATTTTCTACCATTAGACATCAAAAAACATGCGTATCACTCATGGGTAAATTTTTAAACATGAATCCTAGCTCAGAATAATGGTAGAAATAGGCAAATCGAGTTACAGGGACTTCAAAAATGTAAAGAACATTAAGTACGGGGCTAGGATGCACTTACTATGGAGCTTGGAAGCTTGAACCAAACCTTAGCCATGGCTTCTATGGTAGATTCGGCTGGAACAAGAAGAAGATGGACAATTTGGCTTATTTTGGCTTTTTAATTCTTTTAATTATTAGAGTACCAAAATGCCCCTAACTTAAAAATATTTTATTTCACATATTTCATGCTCGTTTTTGTCCAAAAAATTAACCAATGGTGTAATTACCGTATAAGCACCTCTCCAATTTAAAATTTCATAACAGTTGGACACCTCTAATATGTAGAACTCAACTTTTTCACTTTTTACGATTTAGTCCTTTTGACTAAATTGAGTGCCAGACGTCAAAATTTTCAAACAAAATTCTCACTAAATCATCCCATGAATTTGTAGACCATAAAAATATAATAAAAATAAATTTTCTTACATTGGATTTGTGGTCCCGAAACCACTATTTTGACTAGGCCCAAAATCGGGCTATTACAACTCTCCCCCCTTTAGGGATTTTCGTCCCCGAAAATCTTACTGGAAATGAGGTTTGTTTTTCACATAAGCTCCTTTATTCATAACATCATTAGAGAGTCTTTACTAATACTAAACTTTTAGTTCCTAACATTTCAATCCTTTGTTCCAAGGTCATGAGCATTTCTTCGTTATACAACACATCAACTGAATCTTGACTTATGTTGGAGAACTCATATGCACGAAGAATCTGATCCATACCGTCATAACACACATACACATAACATACTTGAATCCTTTCAAATTTGAAGGGTGAAACTAGCCAGTTCATCACGGCCTTATATTCTCTATAATTTCACATGGCTAGATAGTTTGCGAATTCGATCTCTTAGTTTTTTGTAAATTTTCAGAGCTTCCTTTAACTTTCCCAAGAAATTACGATATAAACCTCTGATCTCAGTCTGATTAATGAAGACTAGCATTCAAAGAAATCTGACAACTTCAAAGACACATAATTCCATTTACATGTCAAGTGAGAATTTTGAACATGTTGAAATGATTTGCAATTTTGCTAAACAGAGGGCAACAATTCACATAACATCTCTCTTTTTCGGAGACGGGGATAATCCAAATATGAAATCTATAGTAGTTCTTTCCTATTTCATTCTAGTATCAATAGTATACTCCCTTAGTTCACGAATTACTAACGCATTTCCCAACTACACAGACTTACAATAAAACTTCAATTTTCAGTCTTGAACCCAGCTGAGACCAAACCGTCAATAGATAAGATCAACTGTATACCCATCATTCTCAATGAAATCGAGGATTTTCAACCCCCATACTAGTAACTGCATTTTACTATTCTCAAAGATCAAACAATAACTAACTCATCACCTTTCAATGGTTCAAATTATCTATGCTATCTCAGATTCGGATCTTTCCATAACATCGAATACTTTCAGCTATTATGTTGCTTTTTGGCATTGAAACACATCCGAATTTATTCAATATCATATCTCAGAAAATCAAGAACACTATGCCCGAGGTGGGCTATTTCAAATCTAATATTTCGATTGATAATACTTCCAACCATTTCGAACCTTACTAGCATGTAACAGACCATCCAAATTTTCATGAAGGCAATAACTTTATCAATCAGTATAACTTCGACTCGTAATAATGTCTTTTAAAACATACATTCTTCTTTCTAAATACCCATCTTTTACTCATAAAGAAATGAAATTCTATTTCCAATTATGGGAATAGACTCAGATATAAATATCTCATTTAATCTTTCAAATAAATAACCCATACAGTTTGAAAAACCGAGTCAATCTTAATTATCAATCAATAATAATTCAAGTATTCCCTTCACACTGATGATAGAACAATTCAAACATACAATCTTTTATAATTCTTTCACAACACAAGTCAAAATTCTTTATAAATTGTTTCAGCTCAAACAAAACATAAAGATTATTTCTAATCCAATAGAAATCAAGATTACCTATAAAAATGAAGACTAATATACAATCTAAACTCGACCTGTCACAATCTATACTTTGGACAATTTCAACCCTTTTTTATAAAGACTAGAAAACCTCATATTAGTATCACCGTGTTTTCATGATCAGACTAGAGATATAGCCATAAAGACATATTTAATTCCGACCCATGAATATCCTACGCAAACAAATCATGTTTTATACATTTTAACATTAGGAATAACAAGGAAACTGGGAGATTGACATTCAAGATATGGATACATACAGAATTTCTAAGAACATAGCCTAAATGAAATAATAACGATCTCTATTATCCTCTCAAAGAAAAGAAACCCAGAAGAAAATACCATTCAGACTCGCTGAAACCAAATGCTACAAGGGCAATGCATTTTCCATATGTATACTGAATAGAACAACAATCATTAGAATCAGAATCATATCATCATACGCATTTTCTCGTCGATTTCCAACAGACTAATGGTAATAGAATACCAGGGATAATTAAAGCAATGCAAATTATAGACCATTTAGACTAATAATGCTTTCATTTGCTATCATGTTTATAAAACATTCCCCTACAATAAGGATTTGATCAGAAGATAGATAGAAATATGAATACCTCTGAGAACAATTTAACACACAAAATACCCCAGAAGATTGTCATAATCTGCTCAATTGCAACTGTCATAGTCTGACACCTTACTATACAAACATTTTTCTTTTCACTATTTCTGATCACCTTTATATTTATTCTACCACTGAACTCTTCGATTTCTCAATGGGGAACTCATTCAGCATAACTCTTGTGAATTTTCACCATAGGACACCTCATTGGAAATGGGGGTGAGGTCGTAAAGCCTCTAACTCGACTCTCATATATACACATATGTAACTTAAAATTCATCATCATCATAATAATGTCATCACATTTGTTCTATAAAACTTTATTTATACCATTATAAGCCTCAATTCATCATAAGTGTACTTTGCTCAAATACTTTAGCATCACTACCAACATGATCGGGTGTAGATCGGTTGGAGAGTATCTCTGTCTAAGCGAGATAAATCTCATCCGCTCGGGAGACATCACACTATCACAGATTATATGTGGCATATATAGTTAGACTTTCACACATGCTAGGTTAGTTCAAGAACCGACTAAACTATAGCTTTGATACCACTAAATGTAACACCCTTTACCTGTGTCTAACGTCAGGATAGGATACGTGGCATTACCAGACATAAACATACACATACAGGTAAAACCGGGCCATAAAATTTCAATCAATTCAAAAACATTCAAACTCATGTATATCGTCCCTTATACAGGCTATGAGGACCAAAACAAACATCGGGGGTGGTTCGGGACAAAACTAAGAACTTCTAAAAATTTTACAACACTTAGAGAAATTTTCCATGTTTAGAGAGTCACACGCCCGTGTGGCTTGGGACACGCCCATGTCCCCAGCCCGTGTAACTCTCTGTTTATGATGTCAGCAACAAAATGGGGAATATGCCAAGTCACACGCCCTTGTGCTAAGGCTGTGTTCCGCACACGGCTGAGACACACGGCCGTGTCTCTACCCGTGTGGCCAACACTTAGGGCATTTTCCAAGCCTTGGTCAACCATAATCCTTCACACATTTATACAACATCAAGGATATATAACATGGCATCCATTTAATGATAAACATCCTCAATTAAGTCACAAACATAACATTTGCATGTCATCATACTTGTGTTTCTCATACTCATTTTATATCAAGTCTATGCATACCAAATCATATTCATTTGGCCTTGTCATCTTCATTACCACTTATACCATTATACCATGGTTGTCTTCATGCTGATATTCTCAACTTAGTCATTTAGCATTCAAACTTAGTCATCTAGCATTCATAGTCATGTCTAATTCATATCCTTAATGTCACATATCACACACTCTCATTAGCGCGTTTCCATAAGGCATTCCACACTAATTCCATTCTTCATTAACATCATTAACTTACTCTAAATTTACACTTTTATACTAAGAAATGGTCACATCTATTCATCAAATTTCATCCATCAAATATGCATACGATATCATTAAATCATCGATACCAAGCCATCACATTGTGCATATCATCAAGACATTAGATCAATCATGCAAAATCAATTAGGTTTACAACCCAATGATCAAATATGTGTCATATCTCATGGCTCTATATAAATGGATCATTATAAGCCAACTCAATTGGCCAAATCATGAAACAGATATCATAAAGTACTAAGTCTCTATACATGCCACTCACTTCAAAACACTTAAGGTTTATTAATAACCTAACTTGATAATTTGATAGTGTGATGCTGCCTCCAACGATCTCTAACCCCGACCTAACCTGACAACACTAAAAAAATGGAAAGGAGGGGATAAGTTTTTTAGCTTAGTAAGTCCTTACGAAAATAATAATAAGTAATTTATTAACGTGCAGTTGCCAAATTCTTACAACATATTCTCATGGTAACACAATCGAAGTTGCACATAATTCCACTATTTGCTCATATTCCAATCAAGCTGTCTACTCGAGTCATGGTCACTAAATTATTAATATCTTGAGATACAGAAATTTAAGATCGGATAATTTTCTCTGAAACTAAACTCACATATCTTCTTACCATAAAATTTTTAGAATTTTGGTCTAGCCAATAAGTACATTTTATTCTTTAAATTATCCCCTGTTTCACTGTTTGATAGTTCTGACCCCTTGTTACAAAAAATTAATTATCTACTCATACGGGATTTGGATAGTGTTCCTGTTTGTTTTCTTTGCAAATAGACTCATTAAGGATTTTAAGCTTATAAATTTTAACCATAATTATTTTTTAGTGATTTTCCAAAGTTAAGATAGGGGATCACGAAATCACTCTGACCCTGTCTCACAAAAATTCGATTATCTCATAATATGAAATTCTTTTCCTTACATAGTTTCCTCTATGTGAAACCAGACTCAATAAGCTTTACTTTCATATTTTATTTAGTCTCTAATTCGATTTCCACAATTTTTGGTGGATTTTCAAAGCTGGGCTACTGCTGCTGTCCAAAACTGTTTTACTGCAATATGATGATAACTATCACAAGTTCATTTTCAACTAATCATGAACTCACCAATTCATGGATTCCATGTTCAATTACACAATGTAAGTTATAATGATATTGCAACAAAATTCATAATCATAATTCATACATCTTAACTCATCGAGGTCTCGACATTTAATAATCTTAATAACCATAAGCTTAGTGTTCATACCTGTACTCTTTCAACACTTTTCACATATTACTCCACTTCTTAACCATAATCTTGCATGGCCCGTTGAACCACCCGGAGTACTGAAGGACTTTCAGAATCATCATACACCAAATAAAACACCAAACTCATGTCCCAGACATGATTTTACATGGGTCCACATGTTGACGCCATATCCTAGATATCGTCTTACACGAAGTCTCATATCAGTGCCGATGCCATGTCCCAGACATGGTCTTACACTAGCACACATATCATCCCCGATGCCATGTCCCAGACATGGTCTTACACTGGCACACATATCAACCCCGATGCCATGTCCTAGACATGGTCACATGGTCTTACATTGGCACACATATCAATGTCGATGTCATGTCCTAGACATGGTCTTACATTGGCACACATATCAACGCCGATGCCATGTCGCAGACATGGTCTTACACTGGCTCTCATCTCGGATGCCGATGCCATGTCCTAGTCATGGTCTTACACAGGATCTCATTAGCCATGGTGTCATGATATCTGAATCCTAAGCATTCCTCAAGGTCATCCGGGGCTTCTTCGAATGCACATCTCGTTGAAACTTGTCCCTAGGACCAAATCATATATCTCATGATGGTAATTAAGCTCATGATTTCACATAATGTTAATAATCATGATAATTACTTTCTAACACAAATCACAATTAATCACATTATCATCACACATCATAGACATATTGTAGGTCACTTCTTATGCATAGCATACAATAACCTTTAACTTAACAAGTTCAAATCAACTTACCAATTTAGATTCAGTCACAATCAACGATAACATTATCGTAGGTACTTGTCAAATTCTTGTCGTATGCATCCATATGACAACTCATTCAATTTATGAGACAATAATATAATTTACAATTCAAGTATGACATTGCATTATTATTATTATCACACGAACTTATCTCGAATCCAAGTACAGCTAATTATTCCATTTTAGTCCATAATCTCATACCTTCTCGATTTAAGTCCAAATCTCATTTTCCTTGATCTATAATATCACATTTAGCTTGCTAATTAGTCACATTATTTATCATGACCCAAAAACCATATTATGGAAAAATTACGTTTTTGCTACAAAACTTTGTCATATTTACACTTTTTCCCCTAGGCTCGTAAAATGATTTTTATTCAATTTCTTTGAAATTTAAGCCTAACCAAATCATTTTCATAACTATAGTAGCCCACAGTTTCCACTAAATCATAATTTTATGACATTTTTATATTTTTTTACAAAATGGTCCTTTTAAACATTTTCACCGAAATTCACTTAGTAAAAGTCATTTATTTAACACCCAACATCATTTTCTACCATTAGACATCAAAAAACATGCATATCACTTATGGGTAAATTTTTAAACATGAATCCTAGCTCAAAATAATGGTAGAAATAGGTACATCGAGTTACGAGGACTTCAAAAATGTAAAGAACATTAAAAACAGGGCTAGGAGGCACTTACTACGGAGATTGGAAGCTTGAACCAAACTGTAACGCCCCGCACCCGAGACCGTTGCCGGAGTCGAACACGAGGTGTTAACGAACTTAATTCATTTATTTACACAGTTCATTTTAAAACTTCCAGACAAGTTGGCTAACTGCGTCACTGTCACCTTAAAAATCATATCTTTAGTTCCAAAACTCAAAAACTGATTCCGTAAATTTTCCCTGAAAGTAGACTCATATATCCATCTACATATTTTTTTCTAGAATTTTTGGTTGGGCCAATTAGTACATTTTATTAGTTAAAGTCTCCCCTGTTTCAGGGTTCGACTACTCTGACCTTCATGCATTACGACTTAGATATCTCCCTGTACAGGGCTTCAATACTTATGCCGTTTGTTTATAAAGAAACTAGACTCGAAAAGGAATCTGTACATATAGGGCATGACTTCTAATTATCTCTGATTAATTTATAGTGAATTTCCAAAGTCAGACTGGGGGATCCAGAAATTGCTCTGGCCCTATTTCACGAAAACTTAAACATCTCATAAAATACGGCTCATATGAGCGTTTCGTTACTTTCATATGAAAGTAGATTCATCGAGGTTCGATTACATAATTTATTCACTATTTAATCCCATTCCTACTATTTTTACCAATTTTTCAAATCCACATCACTGCTACTGTCAGCATCTTTTTTTTTTGGTAAACTTTACCTATTTCATGGTTTTCCATGGATCAACTAGAATTTTGTCATACATAGCACCAAAATGATCGTGCTTAACCATTCCAATGGCTAATCGTTACCAAACATTTCCATACCACTCAATGAACAACATACAAAATGATTATAATGCTATGCTCAATATATATATAAGCCATTTTCGCATGGCTATCCAAATATATACATTACCAAAGGTACTTGACTAACAACAAAAGGCAGTCCTATACATGCCATTATCAGAGTTCAACTAAAAGAGTACCAAAAGGGCTTCGATAGTGTGGACGACTTCGACTTTGACATTCCCGAGTCCGATAGCTGACGAGCAAAATTTATAAAACAGAGAATCAAAGCAACAGAATAAGCATTTAATGCTTAGTAAGTTTGAGTAATGAAATTAGTTTTGACTAAAGTATAACATTCATATGGCTAAATGAATAACTTCATATATGCACATTCCCATAATCATACTTACTTCACGCTTCAATCACCATATTCATACACAAGGTATCAAACCTAACTAAAGGCCGAAAGTTCATTAATCAATTGAACGAATACTATTTAAAACGAATCGACTTTTCCGATGCATATACGAAACATACCTTATCGTTTGGATTTTATGAGCGTATTAATTGAAATTATTACATCAAGATCGCTCACTTCCAAACCCAAGTATCTTCGGGATTTAGCCGGATATAACAACTCGCACAAATGCCTTCGGGTCTTAGCCCGGATATAGCAACTCGCACAAATGCCTTCGGGTCTTAGCCCGGATATAATCACTAGCATAAATGCCTTCAGGACATAGCCCGGATATAGCAACTCGCACGAATGCCTTTGGATCTTAGTCCGGTTATCATCCGATTAATCATGCACATATGTCCACAAATCATAACACATCTTTATTTCGTTTTCATTACTAGAACTCAGACACAAGGCAGTTATCTACATTACCATTTTCGGCTCAATAACCACATACAAAGAGCATGGTTTTGATTCGCTATATAACATGATCTAATCGAATCATAATCTAAGTTCCATTACTCGAAAACTTACCTCGGATGTTGTCGAACGATTTCAACGGCTATTCGATCACCTTTTCCTTTCCTTTATCGTATTTAGTTCCCCTTTGCTCTTGAGCTTAATTTAAAACAATGGAATTCATTTAATTTCAAATCAAATAGGCGATTTAATATAACACATGTATATTATAAGGTTGAGGTGCATATGACTTAATGGTTAACTATCAAACACCATACGCATATATATATACTCTAGTCATGCACAATCCAACATCTTACTTAGGCATTAACAACTTTATAGATATATGCATATCTATGTTAAGGCCGAATATATATATTTAACACATTCTACAAATATGGTTATTTATGATGACTAAGCACCATTTTATCTCAAGTTATACTTATAAGCACATCCATCCAAATACATTCGTACTTAAACATCATTCTGTCCTAACACTCATATTACATCTATAAAACTACAAGCCGAATATCCCTATACTCACATCACTTAAACATCAACCCTCAATTTCTTTGACAAAGCACATTTCTGAAAATGATAAGGCAATATAACAGCTTTTAATCCAACTTATAATTCATACATATCACATTCCAAGCATTCACTCTATTCTATCACTTAAAATACACACATTACTCAATAACTTCCTAGTTCAAATTCGGCAACTACACCAATTCACTAGATGATTTAATGTTATTATTGTTCATTTATTCAAACTACTTACAATTTCCTTAAACTATCACAATTGACAACCATTTATCTCTTCCATTTTCTACCATGGCCGAATGTTATAACCCAAGCCACACATATTGTTCCTCAAGGCCCTTCAATGACCACATTCGGCACCTCCTTAAGAATAACTCAATTTCAACCTTCAAGAAAGAAGAAGAAAAAAATATATGTACTAAAAGCTTCAAACTACTTGGCCGAATATCAAACTTCCAATCAATCAAAACTTAATCCATGGAATGAATAGAACTTGAACTAACCACCTTCTTTATACATAATTTTCCAAGAATTTCAAGGTACTTACCTCTTCCTAATCCTCATCCAAGCCGAACATGAAGCAAGAGAACTCCTTTCTTCTTCCTTCCTCAAGTTACGGCAAAATGAGGGAGCAAGGATGAAACAACTTTGGTTTCTCCTCCCACTCCCCTCATATTTTATTATTCTTCCCACAACATATTAACTCAAAATGTTTATAATATGTTTTACCCCATAGCATGGTCGGCCACCATCTAGATTTTTGGCTAATTTGACATGCAAACCCATCATTTATACAACATGCATTAATAGGTCCTTATAGATTAACCTATCACATTTCAAAAGTGTCACACATAAGTCCTATTACTAAATTCACATGCAATCAACTAAATCGAAGCTTAAAACTTTCACACATTCATTTCCACATATTTTAGACAATAAATATCATATTCAAATACTTTGGTGACTCGGTTTAGCGGTCCCGAAACCGCTTTCCGACTAGGGTCACTTTAGGGCTGTCACAACTCTCCCCCACTTAAGAAATTTTCATCCCCAAAAATCTTACCGGTAAATAGGTTTGGGTATCGTTCTTTCATAGAGTCCTCAGTTTCCAATGTAGCTTCTTCGATTCCGTGTTTGAGCCATAACACCTTTACTAACGGAACCCTTTTGTTTCGCAACTCTTTCACTTCACGAGCTAGGATAAGTATCGGTTCTTCTTCATAACTCATATCGGATTGAATTTCAACCTCGGAGGGATTAATTATGTGTGAATGATCAGATCTGTAACGCCGAAGCATCGAAACATGAAAAACGTTTTGAATCCTTTCAAGTTCAGGGGGTAAAAGCAACCTATATGTAACTGGACCAACTCGTTCGGAGATTTCATACGGCCCAATGAACCTCGGACTCAGTTTGCCCTTACGGCCAAATCTGAGTATCTTTTTCCGAGGTGAAACCTTAAGAAACACTTTGTCTCCCACCTGATACTCAATATCTCTTCGTTTTAAATCCGCGTACGACTTCTGACGATCTGATGCTGCCTTTAGACTTTCACGAATTATTTTTACTTTCTGCTCAGCATCTTTAATCAAATCAACTCTGAAAATTTTACTCTCACCGAGTTCGGTCCAAAACAACGGTGTACGGCATTTACGTCCGTACAAAGCCTCATAAGGTGCCATCTTAATGCTTGATTGAAAACTATTGTTGTAAGCGAATTCAATCAAAGGTAAATACCGCTCCCATGAACCACTAAACTCAAGGATGCAACATCTCAACATATCCTCGAGTATCTGAATTATCCGCTCAGATTGACCATCAGTCTGTGGATGAAAAGCGGCGCTAAAATGCAACTTGGTACCCAAGGCTTCTTGCAATTTCTTCCAAAATCGCGAGGTGAACCTCGGATCTCTATCCGACACAATAGAAATAGGTACCCCGTGTAATCTCACAATCTGAGAAACATACAATTCAGCTAGTTTATCCAATGAAAAATCCGTACGTACGGGGATAAAGTGAGCCGACTTAGTCAGTCTATCAACAACAACCCAAATCGCATCTTTCTTACTTGCCGACACTGGCAACCCAGATACAAAATCCATCGTGACTCGATCCCATTTCCATTCAGGTATCATGATCGGCTGAAGTAAACCTGTAGGCACTTGATGTTCTGCTTTCACTTGTTGACATATTAAACACTTCGAAACAAATTCGGAAATGTCTCGTTTCATACCATGCCAACAAAACTGATGTCTCAGATCGTTGTACATTTTTGTACTCCCTGGGTGAATTGACATTCGGCTACAATGAGCTTCGTTCAGAATCATCGAAATAAGTTCTGAATTTCTTGGCACACACAAACGACTTCTGAACCTCAAACAATCGTCATCATCAATTTGAAACTCTGATTCCATATTCGAAACACATTCAGCCCGTTTTGCAACTAATTCATCATCGACTTTCTGAGCTTCATGAATTTGATGAATCAACAATGGTTTGGCCTTTAATTCAGCTACTAACACATTGTCGGATAGAACAGACAAGTGTACATTCATCGCTCGTAAAGCAAACAGTGATTTACGACTTAAGGTATCCGCAACCACATTAGCCTTTCCCGGGTGATAGTCAATGACAAGCTCATAGTCTTTTAACAACTCGAGCCAACGTCTTTGTCGCAGATTCAAGTCTCTTTGAGTCATCAAATATTTGAGACTTTTGTGATCCAAATATACGTGGCACTTCTCACCAAATAAGTAATGTTGCCATATTTTCAAAGCGAATACGATGGCAGCTAGTTCGAGATCATGGGTTGGATAATTTTTCTCATGTGGCTTCAATTGTCTCGACGCATAAGCTACAACTCGATCTTCTTGCATCAATACACAACCCAACCCAAGTAAGGATGCATCACTGTAAATGACAAATTCCTTGCCTGATTCGGGCTGCAATAGTAATGGAGCTTCAGTCAAATAAGTTTTCAGTTGATCGAAACTTTTCTGACACTTTGTCATCAAGTACATACGCAAGGTATGCTTCACACCCCTTTCTTACATATTTCTGAGCCAACATCGATGATATTACAGCTGGCAACCCATTCAAGTCAGTAGACTCAACTCGGATTACCTCGTTATTTACACACCTCAAATCAATGGTTTTTCTTTTCCAATTTACAATTGCATCATGTACGGTCAACCAATCCATACCGAGGATAACATCAAATTCATCAAACGGTAAAAGCATCAAATCGGCTGGAAAACAGGAACCTCGGATTACTAGGGGACATTTCTTACACACTTTGTCAACAAGTACATAACGACCCAAAGGATTCGACACTCGAATTACGAACTCAGTAGACTCAACAAGTAAAGTCTTACTGGATGCTAAGGTTTCACATATATAAGAATGAGTAGAACCAGGGTCAATCAAAGCAATCACATTAGTATCAAAGAGAGTAAAAGTACCGGTAATAACATCTCGCGAGGAAGCATCCTCGCGTGCGCGTATAGCATAAGCTCTAGCAGGAGCACGAGCCTCAGATCTGGTTGTAGCATCTCTAGATCCTCCCTGACCGCCACTAGCATTGCCCGTGTTTCTAGATGGTCTACCCCGGGCAGTAGTAGCACCTGGTTTCCCACTCTGATTTACATTTTGTTTAGACAGTCTTGGGCAATCCTTGATAAAATGGTCAGCTGATCCGCACTTATAACAGGAGCGGTCATGGAATCTACAACTCCCCGAATGCTATTTACCACAATACTGGCACTCCGTTCTATCTCGACGATCATTTCCAACACTGGTGACCGACGTGACTCGTGTACTCACAGGGGGTCGATCGCGATCTCGTCTAGAAAAACCCGAAGTGTCTCTAGACCGGCCTAAGTCATCTCTAAATTTCTTTGATAACTGTTGAAAGGGCTTTCCCGAAGATCTCTTACGAAACTCCTTTGCTCCCATATCAGCTTTTCTTTTCTCCTTACTGAGCTCTTCGGCTTTGCAAGCTCGTTCGACAAGTACCACAAATTCTCGGACTTCTAAAATGCCAACATACAGCTTTATATCATCATTCAGTCCATCCTCGAAACGTTTACACATCACAGCTTCTGAAGAAATGAATTCTCGAGCGTACCGGCTAAGCCTTACAAACTTTCGTTCATAATCAGTAACCGACATGGAACCTTGTTTAAGTTCAAGAAATTCCTTCTGTTTTTGATCAATGAATCTCTGACTGATATACTTTTTTCGAAACTCGGTTTGGAAAAACTCCCAAGTTACTTTCTCTCTGGGCACAACAGAAATCAACGTATTCCACCAATAGTAGGCAGAATCACGTAGCAAGGAGATAGTACACTTTAGGCATTCATCGGGTGTGCAAGATAGTTCATCGAGTACCCGAATAGTGTTATCCAACCAAAATTCAGCTTGCTCGGCATCATCGCTGTCCGTAGCTTTAAATTCAGTAGCCCCGTGTTTTCGGATTCTGTCAACTGGGGGCTTATTTGACCTTATTTGGTCAGTTACCGGAGGTATTGTAGGTGCGGGGGTTGTATTAGTCGGGAATGGAGGTTGTGGAACAGCCGTATTAGTTCGAATGTATTGGTTGAACCAATCATTCATCACGCTATAAAAAGCCCGTCTAGCTTCGTCATTCTGATTACTAGCAATAGGTTGAGAGTCCACTGGCGCTGTCCCTTGTGCGGGAGCAGGCGCTACACTCTCAAGATCATCAGCTACGGCTCGGTTGGGATCGGGATCCATTACTATAAACAAACACATTTTTAACTTTCAGAAATCACCACACTATCAAATAGACACACAATGGCATGTATAGCTAGGCTCGAACGTATTACGGTAGTCCTAGAATCGACTAAACCGTAGCTCTGATACCAATAAAATTGTAACGCCCCGCACCCGAGACCGTTGCCGGAGTCGAACACGAGGTGTTAACGAACTTAATTCATTTATTTACACAGTTCATTTTAAAATTTCAAGACAAGCTGGCTAACTGCGTCACTGTCACCTTAAAAATCATATCTCGAGTTCCAAAACTGAAAAACTGATTCCGTCAATTTTTCCTGAAACTAGACTCATATATCCATCTACATATTTGTTTCTAGAATTTTTGGTTTGGCCAATTAGTACAGTTTATTAGTTACAGTCTCCCCTATTTCAGGGTTTGACTACTCTGACCTTCATGCATTACGACTTAGATATCTGCCTGTACAGGGCTTCAATACTTATTCCGTTTGTTTCTAAAGAAACTAGACTCGAAAAGGAATCTGTACATATAGGGCATGACTTCTAATTATCTCTGATTAATTTATAGTGAATTTCCAAAGTCAGAATAGGGGATCCAGAAATCGCTCTGGCCCTGTTTCACGAAAACTTAAACATCTCATAAAATATGGCTCATATGAGCGTTTCGTTACTTTCATATGAAAGTAGATTCATCAAGGTTCGATTACATAATTTATTCACTATTTAATTCCATTCCTACTATTTTTAGCAATTTTTCAAATCCACATCACTGCTGCTGTCAGCATCTTTTTTTTTTTTGGTAAACTTTACCTATTTCATGGTTTTCCATGGATCAACTAGAATTTTGTCATACATAGCACCAAAATGATCGTGATTAACCATTCCAATGGCTAATCGTTACCAAAAATTTCCATACCACTCAATGAACAACATACAAAATGATTATAATGCTATGCTCAATATATATATAAGCCATTTTCGCATGGCTATCCAAATATATACATTACCAAAGGTACTTGACTAACAACAAAGGGCAGTCCTATACATGCCATTATCAGAGTTCAACTAAAAGAGTACCAAAAGGGCTTCGATAGAGTGGACAACTTCGACTTTGACAATCCCGAGTCCGATAGCTGACGAGCAAAATCTATAAAACAGAGAATCAAAGCAACAGAATAAGCATTTAATGCTTAGTAAGTTTGAGTAATGAAATTAGTTTTGACTAAAGTATAACATTCATATGGCTAAATGAATAACTTCATATATGCAAATTCTCATAATCATACTTACTTCACGCTTCAATCACCATATTCATACACAAGGTATCAAACCTAACTAAAGGTCGAAAGTTCATTAATCAATTGAACGAATACTATTTAAAACTAATCGACTTTTCTGATGCATATACGAAACATACCTTATCGTTTGGATTTTATGAGCGTATTAATTGAAATTATTACATCAAGATCGCTCACTTCCAAACCCAAGTATCTTCGGGATTTAGCCGGATATAACAACTCGCACAAATGCCTTCGGGTCTTAGCCCGGATATAGCAACTCGCACAAATGCCTTCGGGTCTTAGCCCGGATATAATCACTAGCATAAATGCCTTCGGGACATAGCCCGGATATAGCAACTCGCACGAATGCCTTCAGATCTTAGTCCGGTTATCATCCGAATAATCATGCACATATGTCCATAAATCATAACACATCTTCATTTCGTTTTCATTACTAGAACTCAGACACAAGGCACTTATCTACCATTACCATTTTCGGCTCAATAACCACATACAAAGAGCATGGTTTTGATTCGCTATATAACATGATGTAATCGAATCATAATCTAAGTTCCATTACTCGAAAACTTACCTCGGATGTTGTCGAACGATTTCAACGGCTATTCGATCACCTTTTCCTTTCCTTTATCGTATTTAGTTCCCCTTTGCTCTTGAGCTTAATTTAAAACAATGGAATTCATTTACTTTCAAATCAAATAGGCGATTTAATATAACACATGTATATTATAAGGTTTAGGTGCATATGACTTAATGGTTAACTATCAAACACCATACGCATATATATATACTCTAGTCATGCTCAACCCAACATCTTACTTAGGCATTAACAACTTTATAGATATATGCATATCTATGTTAAGGCCGAATATATATATTTAACACATTCTACAAATATGGTTATTTATGATGACTAAGCACCATTTTATCTCAAGTTATACTTATAAGCACATCCATCCAACAAAGCACATTTCCGAAAATGATAAGGCAATATAACAGCTTTTAATCCAACTTATAATTCATACATATCACATTCCAAGCATTCACTCTATTCTATCACTTAAAATACACATATTACTCAATAACTTCCTAGTTCAAATTCGGCAACTAAACCAATTCACTAGATGATTTATTATTATTATTGTTCATTTATTCAAACTACTTACAATTTCCTTAAACTATCACAATTAACAACCATTTATTTCTTCCATTTTCTACCATGGCCGAATGTTATAACCCAATCCACACATATTGTTCCTCAAGGCCCTTCAATGACCACATTCGGCAGCTCCTTAAGAACAACTCAATTTCAACCTTCAAGAAAGAAGAAAAAAAATATATGTACTAAGAGCTTCAAACTACTTGGCCGAATATCAAACTTCCAATCAATCAAAACTTAATCCATGGAATGAATAGAACTTGAACTAACCACCTTCTTTATACATAATTTTCCACAAATTTCAAGGTACTTACCTCTTCCTAATCCTCATCCAAGCCGAACATGAAGCAAGAGAACTCCTTTCTTCTTCCTTCCTCAAGTTACGGTAAAATGGGGGAGCAAGGATGAAACAACTTTGGTTTCTCCTCCCACTCCCCTCATATTTTATTATTCTTCCCACAACATATAAACACAAAAAGTTTATAATATGTTTTACCCCATAGCATGGCCGGCCACCATCTAGATTTTTGGCTAATTTGACATGCAAACCCATCATTTATACAACATGCATTAATAGGTCCTTATAGATTAACCTATCACATTTCAAAAGTGTCACACATAAGTCCTATTACTAAATTCACATGCAATCGACTAAATCAAAGCTTAAAACTTTCACACATTCATATTCACATATTTTAGACAATAAATATCATATTCAAATACTTTGGTGACTCGGTTTAGAGGTCCCGAAACCGCTTTCCGACTAGGGTCACTTTAGGGCTGTCACACAAACCCTAGCCATGGCTTCCACGGTAGATTTTGCTGGAACAAGAAGAAGATGGACATTTGGCTATTTTGTAACACCCCAAACCCAACCTAGACGTTATGACCGAATCTAGCGATGTCACATTGAAGTGTTTTTCGCAAAGTATAGTATCATTGAAACCTATTCTATATTTAACCACCTTGTAATCTTAGCGTAGGTTTAAGGATTTCCCGTTTATTTTCAAAGCTTAAGTCGTTTGGCAAAAAGCTAACCATATTAAATTTATTATTAACTTTAAAACATTATTTCTTGCAGAAGCTTCTAAAAACATGTTGTGTTAATGTGGTGATTTGAAAAAAAACATTTATCTTTTTGAAAACCCACATCCTACTACCAGCAGATATAAATCAAAATAAATAAAACCCCAAAATTAAAGATTAATAATTATACAGGCCTTATTACATTAAAAACACCAAAATTAAAACTATTTAGAATTTAAAACCTAATAAGAAAGTCCGTGTAGCTGTGTGGCCACCTTCGAGTCCGTCGCAACACCTACCCGTTTAAGCCTAGGGATTGCGTGTACAAATAAACAAATGGGTGAGTTATGAAAACTCAGTGTGTAATCCCATATCAGATAATCAACCAGAAAGCATAAACAGTCTAGGCCTAAGCCCAATTCAGTAACGGTTCGATTTCAGTTAGGGCCTTAGCCCATTACAGTATCAGTATCAATGTGGGATTGAGCCCATCTCAGTAATAGTACAATACAGATATGCAATCAATAAATCCTTCCCAACTAGCCTCTACACTCCATATCTGTCCAACACTACACTCCACGTGGAAATAAAATCAACCCACCCATCCCTACACTCCAGGTAGTACCGGTTGCGGTACTAAATAGTATTTACAGCAGAGCTGCCAATACAGTACACTTCCTCCAATCATAATAAACTCATCCCCATGCAACATGTCATGCATCATTTCATAATATCATACGTGTGATCAATATATATAAAATGGCATGCTCAAACATAGTCATACATCTCATAGGGCATATCAGTCATTTTACCATACAGGGGCATTTCAGTCATTTTATCAATTAGGGGGTCTAGGTACACTTATCGACCCAAGAGTAGGTACACAGTCGTCTTGGGTGACCCATGCAACCATAATAGTTAAACAGTAAAATAAAACACTCCACTGCCCCCACCAAGATTCAAACCTCAGTCCTCTGGCATGTGTAACATGCCAATTACCCCCTAGACCAGTAGGCCCCTTGTACCATAACTTATCCACAGTTATTGAAAAGCTTATTGACTATAGACAAGGGTTATCCATTAAAAACAAAAATTGCTCAAGCCAAGCTTGAACCCAAGACTTCTTAGACACTTCCTAGAACACTTAACCATTGAAACAGATATACAGCTATGTGTCAGAATCATACAAAATAAATACTTAGGATTTTAGGGCGTTACAACGCTACCCCCCTAAAAGAAAATTTTGGCCTTGAAATTTACCTGATCAGAATAGATGAGGGTATTGTTGTTGCATCGCCTCCCCGGGTTCCCACGTGGCCTCCTCAGAAATGTGATTATGCCAAAGTACCTTAACCAGTGGAATAGACTTATTCCTTAAAACCTTCACATCACGCTCCAATACCTAAACTGGTTCCTCTTCAAAAGACAGGTCTGGCCTAATTTCAATCTCCTCAATAGAGATAACATGTGTAGGATCAGAGCGGTAGCGCCTCAACACATCATGAATCCAGTCCAACTTTAGAGGTAACTCTAATTGATAGGCAACTGGTCTTACACATTTCAGTCTGCAGTAAGGCCCAATGAACCTAGGGCTCAGCTTGCCCTTCCGTCCAAATCTTAGTACCTTCTTCCATGGCGAGACCTTGAGAAAAATGAAGTCCCCCACAGAATACTCAATCTCCTTACGCTTCAAATTTGCATATGACTTCTGTCTGTCTACTGTCACCTTCAGTCGATCCTGAATTAGTCTAACTTTATCCTTGGTATCAGAAACTAACTCCGGGCCCAGAATACGCTGCTTGCCCAACTCAATCCAATACGAAGGAGTACGACACCTACGACCATATAATGCCTCATAAGGTTCCATCTGTATGCTAGACTAATAGCTATTGTTATATGCAAACTCTGCTAACGGCAAGTAGTCCTCCCAACTGCCTCAGAAATCTATCACACAACTCCTTAATATGTCCTCCAGTATTTGAATCACCCTCTCTGACTGACCGTCTGTCCGAGGATGGAACTCAGTACTGAAGTCCAATCTTCTACCCAGAGCTTCGGGCAACTTCTTACAAAACTGAGACGTGAAGCGAGGATCCTTATCAGATATTATGGAAACTGGTACCATATGAGTCTCACTATCTTAGCCACATACAGTTTAGCCAATTTCTGAAAAGAGTAATCAGTACGAACTAGTATGAAATGGGCTAACTTGGTCAACCGATCCACAATGACTCATATTGTATCCTTCTTAGTAGGCGTTAAGGGCAGCCCACTAACGAAGTCCATAGTCACTCTCTCCCACTTCCAAAGCAGAATTTTAAGTTGCTGAAGCAACACTAACGACAACTGATCTTTAGCCTTAACCTGTTGGCAAGTTAGACATTTACCCACAAAGTTGGTAACTTCATGCTTAAGACTTGGCCACCAATACAACTCCCGAAGGTCTCGGTAAATCTTATTTCCACTAGAATGCATAGCATAAGGACTACTATGTGCCTCTCGGAGTATAGACTACCTCAAACCAGTATCCTTCTGTACACATACCCTCTTACGAAAACAAAGTACCCCTTCACTATTCAATCCAAAATCTGATGTGTTACCACTCTCAATCTGTTGGAATTAAGGACCCAGTGACTCATCTTCCAACTGCTTACCCTTAATCTACTCAATCCACGTTGGTTTAACTTGGAGCTCGGCCAACAAGCTACCACCATCAAATAAACTAAGGCGAGCAAACATTGTCCTCAGATTAGTCATAGCCCTACGGCTCAGTGCGTTGGCCACCACATTGACTTTCCCAGAATGGTATTCGATCGTACAGTCATAGTCTTTAAGCAGCTCAATCCATCTACACTGCCTAAGATTCAGCTCCTTCTAAGTAATTATGTACTTGAGGCTCTTGTGATCCACTTAAATAATACACTTCTCACCGTATAGGTAATGCCTCCAAATCTTCAGTGCAAATACCACCGCAGCCAACTCCAACTCACGCGTCGGATAATTCGCCTCATGAGTCTTAAGGTGACGGGATGTATATGCAACCACCTTACTCTCTTGCATCAACACACATCCCAAACCAACATGTGATGTATTATTGTAAATAGTGAACTCTTTCCCAAACTCTAGCTATATCAAGACAGGGGCCTCAGTCAAAACTTTCTTGGGCTTTTCAAAGCTCTCTTGCTGTGCATCAGTCTAGTTAAATGGCATACCCTTACGTAATAACTTAGTCAGAGGCGTAGCAATCAATGAAAACCCTCAATAAACTGTCGATAATACCCTGCCAGTCCTAGAAAACTGCGAATCTCTGATACAATCTTAGGCGGCTTCCAAGCTAGAATAGCCTCAATTTTTTGAGGATCAATCCTTATCCCTTCAGCAGATACCACATGGCCTAGAAATGCTACCTCTCGCAACCAGAATTAACACTTACTAAACTTGGCATACAATTTTTTCTCTCTTAGAATCTATAAAACCACTCAGAGATGTGCATCATGTTCATCTTCGATTCTCGAATACACCAGAATTTCATCAATAATCACAACTACGAACTGATCTAGATAGATCACAAACACTCGGTTCATCAGATCCATAAAAGCTGCTGTGAATTCGTCAGTCCAAACGGCATCACTAAGAACTTGTAATGACCATAACGAGTCCTAAATACTTTCTTGTAAACATCAATCTCTTTAACCCTCAATTGATGATACCCCGATCAGAGATCAATCTTAGAGAAAATCGAAGCACCCCAGAACTGGTCAAACAAGTCATCTATCCTAGGTAGGAGGTACCTATTCTTAACAGTCAATTTATTCAATTGCCAATAATCGATGCAGATGCACATGGATCCATCCTTCTTTTTTACAAACAAAACCAGTGCTCCCCATGGAGACACACTAGGTCGGACGAACCCTCGATCCAATAACTCTTGAATCTGAGCTTTAAGCTCCACAAGCTCTTTCAGCGCCATCCTATAATGGGTGATGGACACCGGAGCTGTACTAGGTAGGAGCTTAATCCCAAACTCAACTTCACGATTTGGAGGTAACCCAGGCAGCTCTTCAGGGAAAACATCTAGAAAGTTTTTAACTATTTTGATATCCTTAACAGAAGAACCCTTATAATTTGAAACACCGATGTAGGCTAGATACGCCTCACAACCCTTACGAACTCAGCCCTTAGTGCAGAAATCACATTTAACGAATAGTTTCAACGCTCCCTAATTACAACTACCTCGTCCTCCTCCGTAGTTCTCAGTACCATCCATTTAGCCGCACAGTCAAAGTTTGCCGGATGTTTCACTACCCAATCCATTCCCAAAATTAAGTCAAATTCTCCAAAAGGAAGTTCCATCAAATCTACCAAAAAGATAATTCCTTGAACCTCCAAAAGCACATCTCTGAACAGTTTATCTACCCTAGCAGACTGCCCTAATGGACTCAACATAGTAACCTCACTTGCAGTACTCTCAACCAAGATATCCAAAGTCTCAAACATATTACAAGCTATATAGGAATGACTAGATCCTATATCTATCAGTGCAATATAAGGTATATTATAGATAAAGAACGTACCTGTGATAAAATCTGGGGCATTTCCATCCTCTCGGCAACGTGCAACATAAACCTGAGCTGGCTGCCTCACCTCAGTATGACCAGCACCTCTGCCTGGTGCCCTCTGACCACGGCCCATACCATTACCATCTATGGCCTGACCACGACCTCTCGGTTGCTAAACTGTACCCATACCATTACAATCTCTGATATGATGCTCCAATGATCCACATCCCAGACATGCCCCAATCTTTTTCTAGCATTCGTCCTGATGGCATCTTCTATAATCCGCAAAGGGCTGTGGTCCAGTAACAGCAATAGGGGCCCCAACTTTGACTGGCCCATAAACTCTGGCCTTTTTCTTAGGCCGCAAAAATGAACTTGAGGGCTCCAAATCCCTCTTGTTCCTACCTCTATCCTTCTCACAGTTTTGGCCTCAGCGCTCTTCACATCATCGGCGATCTTCGCTTTATCCACTAAAGGAGAAAAATCTCGCCCCCTCTGTGGAGCTATCAAAACCCTTAAACCATCCCTGAGGCCGTCCTTGCAACGAACACAATTCTCATATTCAGTTCCACCATCCAACGTGCATAGCAGCTATGTTGCAATAATTCAGCCTCATATTCGACCACTGATTTATACTCCTGTGTCAGATTTAGAAACTCCCACCTCCGGGCATCCACATAACTGGCACCCACATATTTTCCTTGGAAAGCGGTCTTCAAGAATTCCCATGTCAATCGGTCGGGCTGAGTGCCCTCTTTAACTATAAGCCACCATTGGTAGGCCTCATCTCGCAACAGTGACACTACACCCTTTAGTTTCTACTTAGGGGTGCAGTCAAGGTCATCCATGATTCACTTTGTGGCCTCAACCAATATTCAGCCACATTAGGGGCTACTTTAGTAATACCAGTGAAAATCTTAGCCCCATTAGACTGGGGTCGTTCTGTAACTGACCCACGACCCACAATATCAGTATTAGGCCCAACGACCTTCTCCAGAATCTGCAACATGGCCAGGGACAATGCTTCATCCCCAGCTGCACGATCATGAGACCAAGTCTTAGTCACAGGTGAAGCCGGTGCCACTTTAGCTTCAACGTTAGGCATGTGGCCAGATGATGAAGACCCAGCCTGAGCACCTCCATGACCTCCGCCTCGGCCTATTGTACCCCTTCCACTAGTACCTTTGGTGCTCATTATTGAATTACGCTTTATCTGTATTAACAATTTTATGCATCAGATTACAGTTCCAGTGTTTATTAACGGATATTTTATGGAAAACAGTATCGGTATTTCAGGGTTCGATTTCTCGGATCGCAGTCTTACTACAGTTTTGGTTTACCTAAATAGAGTATTTTAATACAGTCTACTACCTATAGTAATCTCAGTATTTCAGTTTAAAACAAGCAACTATTTTAGAAAACTTATAGTTTCGATGCCGAAGACTTGGTGTTCCACACATTCAGCAAAAACTTTTCAAAATACTTTCAAATCATTTAAGACATTTTTTTTTGGAAATTCCAAGTTTCTAGAAGAAACCCAAATCCATAGGAAACTGGCTTTGATCCCACCAAATGTAACACCCAAAAACCGGCCTAGACGTTATGTTCGAATCTGGCGATGTCACATTGAAGTATTTTTCACAAAGTATAGTATCTTTGAAACCCGTTTTATATTTAACCTCCTTATGATCTTAGCGAAGGTTTAAGGATATCCCGTTTATTTTCAAAGCTTAAGTCATTTGACAAAAATATAACCATATTAATTTATTATTAACTTTAAAACATTATTTCTTGTGGAAGCTTCTAAAAACATGTTGCGTCAACGTGGTGATTTGAAAAAAAAACATTTATCTTTTTGAAAACCCGTATCCTACTACCAGCAGATATAAATCATAATAAATAAAACCCCAAAATTAAAGATTAAAAATTACAAAGGCCTTATCACATTAAAAACACCCAAATTAAAACTATTTAATGTTTAAAACCCAATAAAGAAGTCCGTGCAGTTGTATGGCCACCTTCGAGTCCTTCGCAGCATCAACCCATCTAAGCTTGAGGATTACCTATACAGATAAACAGGTGGGTGAGTTATGAAAACTTAGTGTGTAATCCCATATCATATAATCAATCAAAGAGTATAAACAGTCTGGGCCTAAGCCCAATTCAGTAACTGTAACAGCCCGATTTTAGGCCTAGTCAAAACAATGGTTTTGGTACCACAAATTCAACTTAATAAAATTTATTTTTATTATATTTTTATGGTCTACAATTTCACGAAACGATTTTGTGAAAATTTCGTTCGAAAATTTTAATGTTTGGCCACTGATTTTAGTCCAAAGGACTAAATTATTATGAAATTTTAAATTGGAGGCCTTTAAATGGTATTTAGACCATTTGATAATTCGTTGGACAAAAATGGACATGAAATAGGTGAAATAGAATTTTTTTAAGTTAGGGGTATTTTGGTCATTTAGTAATTAATAAAATTAAAAAGCCAAAATCAAAGCAAAATTGTGTCCATCTTCAAGCTATGGTCGAATTTCAAAAGATAGGGTTTTTCAAGCTTCCAAGCTCAAATAGAAGTCTGCTCTAGCCCCGCTTTTAATGTTCTTTACATTTTTGAGATCCTCGTATCTCGGTTTAGCTATTTCCACCATTATTTTGAGCTAGGGTTTGTGTTTAAAAAATTTACCCGTGGATGACATGCATGTGTTTTGATGTTTAATGGTAGAATATGAATGCTCGGTGTGTAATAAATGACTTTTACTAAGCGATTTTCGGTGAAATTGTCAAAAAGGACTAGTTTGTAAAAAGTTGTAAAATGTGTGTAAGTGTGTAAATAAATGGAAATTATGGACTGCTACAGTTATGAAAATGGTTCGGCTAGGCTTAAAATACAAGGAAATTGAATAAAAATCATTTTACGAGCCTAGGGTCAAAAGTGTAAATATGACAAAGTTTAGGGAAAAATGTAAATTTTGCAAAAATGTGAATTCAGGCTAATTTGAGTAGCAGGATGAATAAATGAGTTAAATGTATTGTTATAGATCAAGGAAAATGAGATTCGGACTTAGAACGAGAGGAAAACAAAGAATATGATGAATAAGTCATTTTCACTAATTGTGCTATCGAGGTAAGTTTGTATGTAAATAATATATCGTTTTTACATATGTTATAATATTTTGTTATTATATGAGAGGTGGTTGCATATTGAATGATCATTTGATGTAAATTATGAATTGAAATTGATTATGGATGAATTGGTAAAATGTTGAAAAGTGAGGAATTTCTCGGTTGGACCTTCGTTATAGAAAAGATACGAATGATCCATTGTAAGAACACATCTGTAGTACTATATGTACGGTACAATGTGTTTAAAATGGTTTTAGGTCACGTGTGCAGTACTAAGTGCAGGCTACTATGTGTACCAGATGGTTAGGTCTCATGTGTAGTACTCAGTGCAGGCTACTATGCGTACCCGATAGATTTGATCACATGTGTGGTACTAAGTGCTGACCACTATGTGTAAAAGATAGCATTCGTCACAAGTGTGGTACTATCTGAAGGTCACTTTGTGAAGAAGGCAGCTTTGACTATAAGGGTGGTACTATGTGCAGGCCACGGGAAATGACTAGGTGTAATTGAATATGACTATGTGATGAATAAGTGAAAGCTTGTGTGTGTAAACTTATGAGCAACGTGCTCGATATGTGATCAAAATTTGGTAAGATTGATATGGAGTAAGTGTTATAATGAAAGTTACTACAAAGAAAACATGAAAGAGTGAAATTTAGTAATAAAATAGTTTTGGATAGCAACAGTTGTGTGACTTTGAAAAATCACCAAAAATGGTGGAAATCAAATTAGAAGTTGAATAAGAGATGAAATAAAATATTATTGAGTCTATTTTCATATAAAGGAAATGATGTAAGCAAAAAAATTTCATACTATGAGATATTTTAATTTTTGTGAGACAGATTTAGAATGATTTTGTACTCCTCTGTTCTGAATTGGGAAAATCATTTAACATTATACAAAAAAATTATGGGTTATAATTTATATTATTAAAATCCTTAATGAGTCTATTTTTGAAAGAAACAAATAAAAACATTATCCAAATCTTGTATGAAGAGATAATTAATTTTTAGTGCAGAGGGGTCAGAGTTATCAGACATATTGTGTAAAACAAAAATTCTGGAAATTTTATAGTAAGAAGATATATGAGTCTAGTTTTAGGGAAAATTAGCAGATCTTAATTTTGAGTTCCGTAGCTCAAGATATAAATAATTTAGTGACTGTGACTCGAGTAGATAGCTTGAGATGAACATGAATAAATAGTAGAACTATGTGCAATTATGATTGCATTATCTTGAGAATATATTGTGAAGATTTATAAAAGCATGTTAATAGATTACTTATCATTTACATACCTACTTACTAAGCGATAATGCTTACCCCCTTCCTTTCCTTTTTCCTATAGTGTCACAGATGCTAGCTCGAGTTGGAGGTTGTCGGAGATTATATCACGCTAACAAGTTATTGATTGGTATAGTACTAACGATCTTCAAGTATTTTTAAGTCTATGGCATGTATAGGGACTTTATTAAGTGTATATGTTATTATGAGTTGGCCTAAAATGTTGGCCTATAATATTTGATAGTTCATTTTGTATAAGGTCATTGAGGATGGCTAATATTAGTTAAGTTATATGTTTACGATGTTGTATTTTGTGGATGTACAAGCTTGCATGACTTGGTTTAATGAGTGTGTGATGATTAATTATGGAAAGTGAAGCATGTGAATGGTTGTGTGAAGAACACGGCCTTGGACACGGGCGTATACCCCTATTTTCAAGAAATTTTCTAATGTTTTTCAAGGTTCACGGTTTAGTCCCGGACCACTTCCAAAGTATGTATTGGGCCTCGTAGGCCTGTATAAGGGACGATATGCATGTGTATGAATGATTCTAAATTGAATGAAATTTTATGACTCGGTTTAATATGTTTACAAGCGTATGAGTTTCGGTAATGGCTTGTACCCTATTCAGGCATCGAATATGGGTAAAGGGTGTTACAATAACACTTCAGTTTCAATTAGGGTCTTAGCCCATTACAGTATTAGTATCAGTGTAGGCCAGAGCCCATCTCAGTAACAGCACAGTACAAATATGCAATTAATAAATCCTACCCAACCAGCCTCTACACTCCATCTCCGTCCAACCCTACACTCTATGTGGGGATAAAATCAACCCGCCCATCCCTACACTCCAGGTAGTACCGGTTGCGGCACTAAACAGTATTTGCAGCGGAGCTGCCAATACAGTACACTTCCTCCAATCATAATAAATCCATCCCTATGCAACATGTCATAATATCATACATGTGATCAATATATATATAATGGCATGCTCAAACACAGTCATACATCTCATACGGCATTTCAGTCATTTTATCATGTAGGGGCATTTTAGTCATTTTATCAATTAGAGGGTCTAGGTACACTTATCGACCCAACAATAGGTCCACAGTCATCTCAGGTGACCCATGCAACCTTAACAGTCAAACAGTGAAAATGGGCCTACGGCCCTTATTGCGATCCATGTGGGCCCACTAACCCGTTTGGCCAACATAGCCAGAAATGGCCTTGGCCATGTAGATTACACAACCTGGTGCAATATTCTCCATGCGTTTGTGTGGTTTACCCTTGTGGGGCCTACATGCTCCTGGCGCCCACACGACTCAGTTCGGCCCAAAATGGCTCGCAATGACCTCGGCCCATGAAATCGCTCATGGTCGACCTCAACGATTATACGCCCATGTTTAGGAATACGGACCACCATACGAGCGAGCGCACGCCCGTTTAGTGTAGTCGGTCACTTATTTTGGCTTTTGCAGATTTACGTTTAGGGTAGTGTTTTTACACAGCATGTTTAAGGAAACGTGTGAATAGCCCATGCGCACTCCAACCTATCAAACAGAAGCTTTGGTTAATCACCTAACAATTGAGTTGAAAAGAACGTAAACCAACACACCTATTCAAGAGATTACCTATCACTCGCCTTGGCCGATCGAATGAGGCTTGCAAAAGAGATTGATTTCAACCCCTAAAGATTACCTGTATTCCAACAGAGACTTGTTATGCATGCAAGTAGTTTAAGCCCAGTGTATAACAACTTACTAAAAACGTGGAACTAAGAATGGGAGACAGAAGTAATTGGCTTACACCCAAAAGCACACCCTTAAACCAAGGCACGAGATTTTACAATCACACCCCTTTCAGTATTCCGCAGAGAAAGAAGATGTTAGAGGGAAAAATATTAGTACAACATAAAGAGAAAAAGAGTGAAAGTAACCGAATAGCTGTAGTTACCACCAAATTCAATAGAGAGCAATGAAGAATTGGTACAAAAAGGTGAAAGGAATAGTAGTATATGGTCAAGAAGAAGATTGGGGTGTGGGAGAGAAGGAGGAATTGGTCAAGAAGAACCAATTGAAAGAGAGGGAAGAAGAGGAGAATCGGCCACAAATTTTGAAAGAATCTGAGAGAGGGGAATGGGAGTAATCGGCCAAAACAAAAGGAGGCAAGGAGAAAAATGATTGCTAAAGAAGTAAGGGAGAAGAAGAAGGTCGGTCAGTAGGGCACTAATAATGAAGAGAAAAACGAAATAGGTAGATTGAAAGATACTCGAAAGACCTCTAGCAATAGTCGGCCTTCAAAACAGAAAGTGAAAAGAACCAAAACGAATTGTCAGCAGCCAAAAAGAAGAGAAAACTCACCAAAGCCGAATTTTCATTAATCAGAGTACCAATTCGACAACAACTCATCCACTCTTCCAAAATTCCTTAATTTCCTCCTTAATTCCCTTCCCAAATCACTCAAATCGATCACTCCTCTATCCAAATCCCATATTTGCCCCTAAAATTCGACTACACTATCCCCACACCCCTCGAACACTCCAATCGCCCACTAGAATTAGAGTTCCACTGACATTCAACCACTTTCACGGCACAACAACAAAATAAAACACTCCACTGCCCCCACTAGGATTCAAACCTTAATCCTCTGGCATGGGTAACACGCCACTTACCCCTTAGACTAGCAGGCCCTTTCTGTCATAACCTATCCACATTTATTTAAAAGCCTACTGACTACAGACAAGGGTTATCCATTAAAAATAAAATTTTGCACAAGCCAAGGCTTGAACCCAAGACTTCTCAAACACTTCCCAAAACACTTCTCAACCACTGAAACAGATACACAACTGTGTGTCACAAGCATACAAAGGGCGTTACATATTTTGGCTTTTTAATTCTTTTAATTATTAGATTACCAAAATGCCCCTAACTTAAAAATATTTTATTTTACCTATTTCATGCCCATTTTTTCCCAAGAAATTAACCAATGGTCTAATTACCATATAAGGACCTCCAATTTAAAATTTCATAACAATTGGACACCTCTAACATGTAGAACTCAACTTTTGCACTTTTTACGATTTAGTCCTTTTAACTAAATTGAGTTCCCAAATGTCAAAATTTTCGAACGAAATTTTCAAGAAATCATCCCCTGAATTTGTAGACCATAAAAATATAATAAAAATAAATTTTCTTACATTGGATTTGTGGTCCCAAAACCACTATTCTGACTAGTCTCAAATCGGGATGTTACAGATATACAAATAAATCTGTTGAATTGAATTATTAATTGCTTATATGATATTTGAATTGTGATTAATGAAATTGAGAGCGAAATATATGAAATCCGATAAAGTTTCGATAATGTGACAACATCTGAAAAGTCTCGTACGAACCATAAGAATAGCTAGGATACATATGTCATGACATAGAATTTTCGATATGTGATTTCATGTAAGACAAAGTCTGGGACGTTGGCATCGATTTGAGATTTACGTGTAAGACCATGTCTGGGACATCGACATCGTATTTGATTTCGTGTAAGACCTTGTGTAGGACAGTGGCACTGATAGTTGATTACATGTAAGACCATGTTTGGGACGTTGGCATTGTATGAGCTCTCTGAGCAATCCACGTATCCTATTTGATTCCGATCAGTTCAACGGGTAATCTGAAAAAATGAATGACAATGTGAACTAGTATCTGATTCAGGTACGTTCGAAATGTATATTAAGATTGTGAATGACAAGTAAGCATTTATATATGTGGAGATATGAAATATGTATGAGTTATTTGAGAATGAGATGTGCATATGTAGTTGAATTATGAACAGTTGAGCAATATAAGAATTATAAATATGTGGTTATATTTTTGCCATGAACTATATGAATGAAATGGTTTAGAAATGTGTTATATGATAAGTTTATTTGTATATGACTTACTAAGCTTTTGAAAGCTTACTTTGTGTGGGTTGCATTGTGTTTTAGATTATCAAAGCTACCGGGAGCTCGGGGATCATCGAGGATCATCACCACACTATCGAACTCTATTTTGGTACCTTTTGAAAATGTGAATACTGGAATGTGAAATGTATAGGCTAGAAGTATTTGAATATATTTGGTAATGTGTAACACCCCTAACCCGTATCCATCGCCGAACTAGGGTTAAAGGCATTTTCGGACGAAACAGAATATTTTACGAACAATTCAATAACATCATCCACCAACATAGTCAAACATCATTAGAGTTCCTTATATAGGTCATCGTGACCTTAAACATGCATTAGAAAAGGGTTGGGACTAAACCGAGCTCCTACAAAATTTTCCAAATTTAAACAATTTTTCAAAGTTTCACAGGTCACACGCCCTTGTGAATAGGCCGTTGCCTCACACGGCTTTAGACATGCCTGTGTGTCTAGGTCGTGTCAAGACAGGGCATACATACTGACTTGTACACACGGCCACATGACACACCCATGTGCCAGGCTGTGCGAAAATTAGAGAGGCTACTGACTTGGGTCACACGGCCAGTCACACGCCCGTGTGTCTAGCCCGTGGTCGAAACTGACTTGGCCACACAGCCTAGCAGACGCCCGTGTATGTGACCATGTGGTCTGCTCAAGCTCATTTCAAAATGGCCATCAAGCAGCACGGCTGAGACACACACCCGTGCCTCTACCCTTGTGGGCGAAAATAGGCCAATTTACCACCCTTAAGGGTTCTCCCTACAATCATCAAAACCAAAACATTTTATGCCAAATTCTCAACCATTTCTCAACCAAAAAAATACTATTCATGCCATAACATTATCAACCAATTTCATACTTAATAGCCATACTAAAATATGCCAAATCATATCTAATCATTTGTTTCATAACCTCTGCAATTCATTCATTCTCATATCAAAATCTTACCAAATCCTCAAATGAACACACACTAAAACTTACCAAATTAATCAATTCACTTGGCCATTAATAAACACATGACATAAGCATAATTTGCATCGCATATCATATATCAAAATCAAACCAAAACCAAGCTATATCACGTGGCTAAATATATACATATCACAAAACATAATGTAATTAGTTCTATCCTATACATGCCATACTTTAATATATACATTTTCAAAAGGTACCAAATTAAGGTTTGATAGTGTGGTGACAATCCTTTACGATCCCCGAGCTCCTGATGGCTACGATATCTATTAAACAATACAAACACACACAAAGTAAGCTTTCAAAAGCTTAGTAAGTCATATACAAATAAACTTATCAACTTAAGCATATACACATCGTGAAATACATATATTTCATGGCCAAGATGCTAGCATATACCTCATAGTTCACATAAAAATCACATATTTCTAATCCATTTACTCAAATAACATATTTTCTCATAATTATACCATATGTTTACAAAGGTACATATACCTATCTTTCATCATCAAATATGATACTCAATTCAAACATACCTGAATCGAATACATGTTCACATAATAATTCACTTTCTCAGAATGTTCATTGAACCATTTCGAATCATAAGGATACGCAGATAGCTCAGAAAGCTCGTACAATGTCGATGTCCTAGACGTGGTCTTACATGTAATAAAATATCGATGCCACTATCCCAGGTAGGGTCTTACACGAAATTAAATATGATGACAACATCCCAAACATGGTCTTACGCGTAAATCATAAGTCGATGCCAACGTCCCAGACATGGTCTTACACGATAACACAGATCGGATCCTATGTCATGACATATGTATCCTATACTATTTCTAAGAATCGTACGGAACTTTTGGATGTCGAAAATTTGTCGATACTTTCTCGAATATCTCATATTCAGCTCTCATATTATCATTCATCACAAGACAATGACATATATACATGAATAAATCAATTTAAACACGTTTATTTGCATATCGACTTACCTCGTACGGATTTGAATGAACGAAATAAACTACTCGACGACTTTCGACTTTCGACTTTCTCCGGTTTATTTTAGTTTTCTTTTGTTATTGATCTATATGAATTCAAATTTAACTTATTCAAACTCACATTCATTCAAATCAATCCAAAAACACATATTTAGGGATTTTGCAAATTAACCCTTATATTTTAACATTTTGACAATTTTGTCATTATTTCACAAAATCACAAAATACATATAATTTCGTTTTTCACATACTTAGCTGAATTTTTATGGAGTTCATACAAGTCCATATATTTCATTTATTTTACATTTTAGTCCCTCAAAATCTCATTTTTACAATTTAGCCCAAATTACTCAAATTCATCAAAAATTCAAAGATAAAATATACTAACCCAACACATATCTTTCATTTACTAACATCAAACTTCATAAAACTCATAGTTTCATCAATGCTCAACACAAAATTATCAATAAAATCAGAAATTGAGGCATGGGCTTAGTAAAACACAAAGCAACGATCACAAAAAAAAAATTATCGAAAACAAAACAAAACTCATACCTTAATCAAAGTGAATCAAAGTCGAACCCTAGGAATCCTTTTTCTTTCTCTTTCTTTAATATATTCGGCCAACATGAACTTAAAATGGCCTAATTTTTATGTTTTGTTTTAATTATACTAACTTAAATACTAATATACTTATATAACCTTAATGATAAAACATAAAACTCATTTAATTCATGTCCATAATAGTCCACTTACCATGCAAATGGCATAATAACAACATAAGGACCTTATATTTAATAAGACAAATCAATTAAGCACTTTAACAAGCAGTAGGCAACTTTTAAATTTTATGCGATTAGGTCCTTTTAACAAATTGAACACACAAATGATCAAATTTTCATATGAAATTTTCACACATACTAATTCACATATAATAAGCACAAAAAATAATATTTAAATATTTTTTGACTCGGATTTGTGGTCCCAAAACCACTATTTCGACTAGGGTCTAAACTAGACTGTTACAATTCTTCCCCTTAAGAATTTTTGTCCCCGAAAATCTTACTGTTGAACAGATTCGAATATTGTTGTCTCATAGCATCTTCAGGCTCCCAAGTAGCCTCTTCTACACCATGTCGATACCGCATCACTTTTACTAACAAAATTTTCTTATTTCTCAATTCTTTAATTTCGTGAGCTAAGATACAGATCGGTTATTCTTCATAGCTCATATCAGACTGAATCTCAATCCCAGACGGAGGAATCACATGTGAAGGATCAGATCTGTACCGTCAAAGATCGATACGTGAAATACAATATAAATCTTTTCTAACTCTGGTGGCAACAGCAAACGATAAGCAATTGGCCCGATTAGTTTAATAATCTCATGCAGTTTGATGAACATCGGAATCAATTTGCCTTGTCTGCCAAATCGAAGTAATTTCTTCTACGGGGATACTTTCAAAAACACTTTGTCACCAATCTCAAATTCAATATCTTTTCTTTTCAAATCCGCATATAATTTCTGACGATCGGAAGCAGCTTTCAAACTATTTCGAATCACTTTTACTTTTTGTTCACTCTCTTTTATCAAATCAACCCCGTGAATCTTATTCTCACTGAGCTCGGTCCAACACAAGGTGTACCGCATTTGCGACCATATAAGGCTTCGTACGGTGCCATTTTAATACTTGATTGAAAACTATTATTGTAAGCAAATTCAATCAAAGGCAAATATTGTTCCCACATGCCTTCAAACTCAAGAATGCAACATCTCAACATATCCTCGAAAATCTGAATAATTCGCTCAGATTGACCATCCATTTGTAGGTGGAAAGCATTACTGAAATGTAATTTCGTACCCAGAGCATATTGCAATTTCTTCCAAAATCGTGATGTGAAACTCATATCTCTGCCTGACACAATAAATGATGGCACACAATCCAATCTCACAATATCGAAAATTTATAACTTAGCTAACTTATCAAGTGAGTAATCGGATCGTACTGGAATAAAATGGGTTCATTTCATCAATCGATCAACTACAACCCAAATTGCATCATTCTTTCTCAGAGATAGGGGCAAACCCAAAACAAAATCCATTGTCACTCTATCCCATTTCCATTCCGGGATCATAATCGGTTGCAACAAACCAGATGGCACCTGATGTTCAGCTTTAACTTGCTGATAGATTAAGCATTTTGCAACAAATTCAGAGATATCACGCTTCATACCAGGCCACCAATAAAGTTGTTTCAGAGATACTACGCGAATGAATAGATAAATGACTGTTGTGAGCTTCATTCAAAATCATCTAAATTAATTCTGAATTTCTCATAACATAATTTCAATCTCAGAATCTCAGAAAATTATCTTTATCAACTCTGATTTCTGAATCAGAATCTAAATCACACTGAGTTCATTTTGATATTACCTCATTATCAACTTTCTGAGCGTCAATAATCTGTTGTAAAAATAATGGTGTCACTTTCAATTCAGCTAATACCGAACCATCATCAGACAGAACCAAATGAGCATTCATCACACGCAGAGCAAACAATGACTTTCGGCTTAAAGCATTAACAACAACATTTTATTTTCCCAGATGATAATCAATAACAAACTCGTAGTCTTTCAGTAACTCTAGCCATCTTCTCTATCGCAGATTCAAATCTTTCTGAGTCATCAGATATTTCAAACTTTTATAATCAAAATATAAGTCACATTTCTCACCAAACAAATAATGGCGCCATATTTTCAAAGCAAACACATTCACAGCTAACTCAAGGTTGTGCATCAGATAGTTCTTTTCATGTGGCTTTAACTGTCTTGAAGCATAAGCAATGACTTTTCCTTCCTACATCAAAACACATCCCAGACCGTTCAACAAAACATCACTATAGATCACAAATTCTTTACCCAATTCAGGTTGTATTAACACCAGAGCTTCAGTCAATAGGGCTTTCAACTGATCAAAACATTTTTGACATTTTTCTGACCAATCAAATTTCACATCTTTCTGAAGCAATTTTGTTAACGAAGTTGCAATCATAGAAAAGCCTTTTATGAACCGTCTATAATAACCAGCAAGTCCCAAAAAACTGCAAACTTTGGAGACATTCCTCAAAGGCTTCCAATCCAAAATAGCTGAAATTTTGCTTGGATCAACTCGTATACTTGATGCTGATACAATATGACCCAGAAAACTAACTTCTTGTAACCAGAATTCACATTTACTAAACTTCAGATAAAATTGCTTATCATGTAAAGTCTATAGCACTATTCTCAAATGTTTGGCATGTTCGGATTCATCACGCAAATAAATCAATATGTCATCAATGAATACAACAACAAATCGATCTAAATACAGTCTAAAAATTCTATTCATCAAATTCATAAAGATAGCAGGTGCATTTGTTAATCAGAAAGGCATAACTAAGAATTCATAATGGCCATACCTTGTTCTGAATATAGTTTTCAAAATGTCCGAGTCTTTTACTCGCAACTGATAATAGCCTAATCTCAGATCTATCTTCGAAAACATAGTAGCTCCTTTTAATTGATCAAATAAATCATCAATTCGAGGCAGAGGATACTTATTCTTGATAGTCACTTTACTCAACTGATGATAATTAATGCACATTCTCATCGTATCATCTTTCTTTTTCACAAACAGAACAGGAGCACCCCAAGGTGATAAACTCGATCTAGCAAACCCTCTATCAGTCAACTTTTGCAACTGAGACTTTAATTCTTTTAGTTCGGTCAGAGCCATTCTATACGGAGCTATCAAAATTGGAGTAGTTCTCGGTACTAACTCAATGCCAAATTCAACTTCTCGGATTGGAGGTAATCCCGGAAGTTCTTCAGGGAACACATCGGAGAATTCACAGACAACAGACACTGATTCAACTTTCTTTTCTGACACTTTCGAATCAATCACATAGGTAAAGTAAGCTTCACAACCTTTTCTCACAATACTCAAAGCTTTCATCGAAGATATCACAGCAGGCAATCCATTAAAATCACTAAATTCAATTCAAACTATTTCATCATTCTTACATCTCAAATCAATAGTTTTCCATTTGCAGTTCACAATAGCATCATGCAAAGTTAGCCAATCCATGCCTAGAATTATATCAAACTCATCAAAGGGTAATAACATCAGATTAGCAGGAAAAAAATGTCTCGAAACATTAACGAGCATTTCTTGTAGACTTTATCAACCAGGACACATCTGCCTAGGGGGTTTGATACTTTAATTACAAATTCAGTAGACTCTACAAGAAAAGTCTTACTATTCACTAAATTCATTCATATATATGAATGTGTTGATCCTAGACCTATGAAATCAATCATAGAAGTATCGTAAAGAGTAAAAGTACCCAGAATCACATCTAGAGATGAAGCTTCCTCATGAGCTCTAATGGCATAGGCTCTGGCAAGTGCGCAAGCCTCGGATCTAACAATATTATCTTTAGTTCCTCTTTGACTACCACTCATATTTCTCAGATTTCTAGGAGGTCTACCTCGAGTTGTGGTGTTACTCGGTCTCGGGTTTTGCACAATCTCTTACTCAACTGATTCTGGACAATCTCGGATGAAATGATCTAAAAATCCACATTCGAAACAAACTCGATCATATTATCTACAATTATCGAGATGCCTTTTTCCACAGTGTTTGCACTCAAGACCACTAGATCGAACATTTCCAACACTAGCAACAAATGTAGCCGGAGCTATGAAACTCTAATGTGATATTACACGATCTCTACTCGAACGTCCTACATTAGCCTTTCAGCGGCTATAATCATCTTAGAATTTCTTTGACGCAGACTGAAATGATTTGCTTGTAGATCTCTTTATTATGTCTCTAGCTTCAAAATCAGCTTTTCTTTTCTCTTTTCCGATCTCTTCAGCTTTACAGCCTCGTTCAACAAGCGCAACGAATTCTTTTATCTCTGGAATCCTAATTAAAAAACGAATATCTTAATTCAGACCGTCTTCAAATCTTTTTCACATTATTGCTTCAGTTGAAACACATTCTCTAGCATATTGACTCAGTTTTACAAATTCTCGCTTGTATTCTGTAATAGACATATGACCTTGTTTAACATCAAGAAACTCTTTACCTTTCTAGTCGATAAATCTTTGACTGATGTATTTCTTTCCAAATTCAGCTTGAAAGAAATCCCTGGTGACTCACTCTCTCGGAACCACATATATCAAAGTCTTCCACCAGTGATACGCCGTATCTCTCAGAAGTGAAACGACACATTTTATGCATTCATCCAGATTCAAAGACAATTCATCAAATACTCGTATTATATTTTCTAACTTATAATACCCCAAACTCGGCCTAGACGTTATGGTCGAATCTGGTGTGTCACATTAAAAAACTTTTTTGAGAAACTTTGTCTTATTAATAAATCTCGCTTCAAGGTAAAATCCCCTTTGTTTAATTCTAAAGTCAACTTAATTATTTGTTAACCATTTTAAACTAGCCTTGCTTTTAAAAACATGTTTGTTGCAGAAGCATTTCAATGTGATGTTTTGAAAACATATATCATTTTGGAAAATTGCGCTCTACCTTTAACAGAAATAAATCATAATAGTTAAAAACCCCTAAATTAAAAGCTAGAAAATTAGAGAAAAGACCTTATTACATCAAAAACCTAAAGAGAAAGTAATTTAAGTAATGTAAAAGTAATACGAAAATTTAAAGCTGTTCAAAAAGTGGCCACCTCCGAGTCTTCCCAACACTGATCCACCTATCGCTGGGGATTACCTACACGATTAATAACAGGGGTGAGTTTACAAAAACTCAGTGTGTAATCCACTTACTAGAGTACCAGTCAATATACAGAAACAGAAACAGTTTGGGCCAGAGCCCTATAATAATAACAGTACAATCCAGTTCAGAGCATAAGTGGGCCAAAGCCCATTACAATATCATTTGGGACACAACCCATAACAGAATCAATTGGGCCTAGCCCATCTCAGCAACAAAACAGAATGTGTGAATACATGGATGCATGCTATCCCATCAAACCCTGCACTTGCCTCCGTCCAACCCTGCACTACTTGTAAGGAATAACTCACCCACGAGATCCTACACTTATAATATTAGCACCGGTTGCAGCACTAACTAAAATTGTAACAAAGCTGCTAGTATATATACGACTTTAAGCCTTCAGTAGCGGTATTATAATTGGTACAAAGCCATCGATAATTGTAATAAATTTGGCACATAACCATCAGTGACGGTAATATAATCGGCACACAGTTATGAGTAAATATGTTCGACACAGAGTCATCAATAAATATGATAGGCACATAGCCACTGCTAAATATGATTTGCACAAAGCCATAATCAACATAGAACAGTACCATATTTAGGTTGGCACAGAGTCATAATCAGATTAATCAGCACTAAGCTATTCATTGGTCCACAGTCATCTCATGTGACCCGCGCGATCCTATCAAAACTTCTCCGTATCAATGTCCCAACCCCATGCAATATGTCATGTATGCCATGCTCAATCATCACACGTGTATGTAAAATGGCCATGCTCAGTAACAATTATTTAAACATATATTAAATCATATCACCGTACTACCACCGTCAAGTCAGTTAAAACACAATCATACGATCACATTCAAATCGGTCAAATTCATATTCCAAGTCACTCATTTACCCACAAGGGCAAAACAGTCATTTTACCCTACAGGGGTATTTTCGTAATTTTACACCAGAAGGGTATTTCAATAATTTTACAAATTAGGGGTATTTTGGTAATTTTACAAACCAGGGGTATTTTAGTAATTTTACAGTCCGGGGCTATTTTGATAATTTTTAAATTTGAGGGTATTTTGGTAATTTTACAAATAGGGGTATTTCAATAATTTTACAATTAGGGGGTATTTTGATAATTTTACATTACAAGCGTATTTCAGTAATTTTACAAATAGGGGTATTTCGGTAATTTTACAAATCAAGGGTATTTCAATAATTTTACAAATCGGGGGTATTTCAATAATTTTACAATCGGGGGTATTTTGGTAATTTTAAAAATCGAGGTATTTTAGTAATTTTACAAATTGGGGGTATTTCAATAATTTTACAATTTGAAGGTATTTCGGTAATTTTGCAAATCGAGAGTATTTCGATAATTTTACAAACCTGGGGATTTCGGTAATTTTACAAACCGGGGCCTTAACGACCCAACAGATGGTCCACTGTCGCCTTGAACGACTTAAGTAACCTAAACAAACATAACAGTGTAAATGGGCCTAAGGCCCATTCTTGGCACAAGTGGGCCCACAGACTCGTGTGACCCATTTAACCCAGAAACGGCCACAGCTTTGAGAACATCATAGTCCAGACAACACTTACCACATCACATACATTTATCCGTATAGGGCCCATGAGCCCATTGGCCCCACATGACCCGTTTAGCCCAAGGAGGTCCAGAACAGCCCAAGACCACGAGAGCCCTCGTGGTGGCCTTTACAGTTTAACGCCCTTGACCGTGGGCTCGATTCACCACACATGCGATCGGACGCCCATGTGGCATCATATGCTATATTTCGGGCTTTTCGGCATTTCCCCGATCTACATTCATAGCAGTGTAAACATCACATACTTTTGGCTTTCAAACTATTATCAAAAACAGCATACAAATACACACGTTTTAGGCTTTTCAGCCGATCATCAAACATAGCATACGGTTACACACCTGATCACGTAGAGTACTAAAAATTCACGATCGCCAGAACCTAAATTCAAACATAACATTCAGTTAATCACTAATCAAATTGTGTTAGAAAAACTCTTGACAACCACCTAACCGAAAGATCGACTACCACTTGCCTTGAGTAGATCGGTCGACTGTAATTTGCCTACCTAATCCAAAGTTTGGTGCAGCCACCCTTCCGCATCCTGGCAGAAAGTCCTGAACTGTCGACACCTACGCCGCTTAAACCTGGGAGTACAGGCTACACGCTCAATCTCAGCCGGCACCCTTGCCATCACTTTATTGCTAGAACCCCCTTTGCTCATCGAGAGATCGATCTGATGGATAAATATTGCTACACCGAAGTCTGAGTACGAGAGGGAAAAAAGTTAAAAGGGATTAGTCCACGGTCTTAGACTTACCTATGAGTATTCGGCCAATGAAGCAATTGGAGGTGAAGGTAGAGAAGTGGAAAGAGACAATATGGTAGATGTTGAGCCGATTGCTCAAAATCAATTGCAGAAGCCGGAAGTAAGAAAGGGAAAAAGAATAGTCATTTGACAAAAATCGAAGGAAATGACAAAAAGGAAGAAGAAAAAGGTATCTGGCAAGAACTTAAAAGATAAGAGAATACAACTAAAGGGCTAACCGAAAGGGGAAGTATGGGTGAATGAATGCCAAAGTGAAAAATAGAAAAAAGAAGCAAAATATAATTGATCGTAGTATTCGAAAGAATAGATGAAGGAGTTATGAAAACAGGTCAAAATGTATTCGGCCACTTAAGAAAAGTATACGGCTAAGATATTGCAGAGGAAAAAAAACCAAAAAAAAACAATGATCACCAAAACCCGAAAATGAAAGGCACCTTCCCCAGCTGAATTTCTGAGTACTTTCCAAGCAAATTTGGCACGGTCTTACCTCCCTTAAAACTCCCCTTTTTCCTCCTAAAATCCCTCCATGATTTCCTCCCTAATCTTCTCCTTGATTTTCTCCATAATCCATTCCTTGACCAGTTCAAATTCCAGCCACCCTTGTAATGTTTACTCAAACTCCACCACTTACATAGCAAAGGAGTAAAATAAATACACCTTTGTGCATAGAGTGACTCGAACTCAAGCTCCCTTGCCACCTTAATTACACCACAACCACTAGACTACAAGCTCATCTTGTGCCACATTTTAATCTTAATTATTTAAAAGGCTTACTTTCAAGTACCAAGGGTTTTATTCACTTAAATAAAAAATTTAGCTAAAGCCCAGGTTTGAACCCAGGACTTCTCCAACACTCCCAGATATGCCCAAATACTTAGCCACTAAAGTCAACATGCAATTTGTGATATTTCTTGGACACATAAACTTTTATGTGTTCCCACGCTCAAGGCCTATTCCTTTTACGCCAAGGACTCAATTCTATCAGCATCATCACTATTTGTAGCACGGAACTCTTCGGCCCCATATTTTCTAATTTTATCAACTAGAGGCTTATTCAACTGATTCATATTAACTTGTGAATAGCATGGACTTGTGGAGGATTAGCCGGGGTTGGGGGTTGTTGAACAGCCGGATTAGTTCTAATGTATTGACTAAACCAATCATTCATCATTTCATAGAAGGCTTGTCTAGCCTCTCCATCATGGCTACTCGTAGCCAGTCTAGAATTGGATGGCATTGTCCCTTACGCGGGAGTAGGCGCATTACTCTCGACATCGTCAGCTACAGCTCGATCAGGATCCATTTGCTATATATAAAAACACATTATCATTGTCAGGATTCATCACGCTATTACATTTCATAAATATGGCATGTATAGCTAGACTCAAATACGCTACTTTATTCCTAGAATTGACTAAACCGTAGCTCTAATACCAACTAAATGTAACACCCCTAACCTATGTCCATTGCTGGACTAGGGTTAAAGGCATTACTGGTCGAAACAGATTATTTTACGAACAATTCAATAACATCAACCAGCAATATAGTCAAACAACATTACAGTTCCTTATATAGGTCATTGAGACCTTAAACATGCATTAGAAAAGGGTTGGGACTAGACCGAGCTCATACAAAATTTTTTAAAACTTAAACAATTTTTCAAAGTTACACAAGTCACACGCCCATGTGAATAGGCTGTGTCCTCACACGGCTTTAGACATGCCCGTGTGTCTAGGCCGTGTCAAAATAGGCCATACATACTACTTGTCCACACGGCCACATGACACGCCTGTGTGCCAGGCCGTGTGAAAATTAGGGAGGCTATTGACTTGGGTCACACGGCCAGTCACATGCCCGTGTGTCTAGCCCATGGCCTAAGCTGAGTTGGCCACACAGCCTAGCAGACGCCCGTGTCTGCAACCGTGTGGTCTGCTCAGGCTCATTTCGAAATGGCCCTCGAGCAACATGGCTGAGACACACGCTTGTGTCTTTGCCCGTATGGGAAAAAATAGGCCATTTACAAGGCTGATTTACCACCCTTAATGGTCCTCCCTACAATCATCAAAACCAAAACATTTTATGCCAAATTCTCAACCATTTCTCAACCAAAATTTATACAATTCATGCCATAACATTATCAACCAATTTCATACTTAATAGCCATACTAAAATATGCCAAATCATAAGATAAAATCATATCTAATCATTTGTTTCATAACCTCTTTTTAATTCATTCATTCTCATATCAAAATCTTACCAAATCCTTAAATGAGCACACACTAAAATTTACTAAATTAATCAATTCACTTGGCCATTAATGAACACATCACATAAGCATAATTTGTATCACATATCATTATCAAAATCAGACCAAAACCAAGCCATATCACATGGCTAAATATATACATATCACAAAACATAATCTAATTACTTCTAGCTTATACTTGCCATACTTTAATATACATTTTCAAAAGGTACCAAATTAAGGTTTGATAGTGTGGTGACAATCCTTGACGATCCCCGAGCTCGCGATAGCTACGATATCTATAAAACAATACAACCATACACAAAGTAAGCTTTCAAAAGCTTAGTAAGTCATATACAAATAACCTTATCAACTTAACCATATACATATCATAAAATACATATATTTCATGGACAAGATGCTAACATACACCTCATAGTTCACATACAAATCACAAATTTCCAATCTATTTACTCAAATAACATATTTTTTCATAATTATACCATATCTTCACAAAGGTACATATACTTACCTTTCATCATCAAATATGATACTCAATTCAAATGTACCTGAATCGAATACATGTTCACATAATAGTTCATTTTCTTGGAATGCTCGTTGAACCATTTGGAATCATAAGGATAAGCGGATAGCTCGGAAAGCTCGTACAATGCCAACGTCCTAGACGTGGTCTTACATGTAATCAAATATCGATGCCACTATCCCAGACAGGGTCTTACACGAAATCAAATACGATACCAACATCCTAGACGTGGTCTTACGCGTAAATTATAAGTCGATGCCAACGTCCCAGATGTGGTCTTACACGATAACACATATCGGATCCTATGTCATGACATATGTATCCTATACTATTCCTAAGGCTCGTACGGGACTTTCAGATGTCGGAACTTTGTCGATACTTTCTCCGATATCTCATATTCAGCCTTCATATTATCATTCATCACAAGACAATAACATATATACATGAATAAATCAATTTAAACACATTTATTTGTATATTGACTTACCTAGTACAGATTCGAACAAACGGAATCGAGACTTTTGACTTTTCCCGATCTAATTTCGTTTTTTTTTGGTCTTGATCTATATAAATTCAAATTTAACTTTTTCAAACTCATATTCATTCAAATCAATCCAAAAACACATGCTTAGCCGAATTTTTCATATTTTGACAATTTAGTTCATATTTCACAAAATCACAAAATACACATAATTTCCTTTTACACATGCTTAGCTGAATTTTTATGGAGTTCATACAAGTCCATATATTTCATTTATTTCACATTTTAGTCCCTTAAAATCTCATTTTTATAATTTAGCCCAAATTACTCAAATTCATCAAAAATTCAAAGACAAAATATACTAACCCAACACATATCTTTCATTTACTATCATCAAACTTAATAAAACTCATAGTTTCATCAATGGATCAACACAAAATCATCAATAAAATCAAAAATTGAGGCATGGGCTTAGCAAAACACAAAGCAATGATCACAAAAACATAGTAATTATCGAAAACGAAACAAAACTCATACCTTAATCAACGAGAATCAAAGCCAAACCCTAGGAATCCTTTTTCTTTATTTTTCTTTGATATATTCATCTAACATGAATATAAAATGGCCTAATTTTTATGTTTTGTTTTAATTATACTAACTTAAATACTAAGTTACTTATATAACCTTAATGATAAAACGTAAAACTCATTTAATTCATGTCTAGAATAGTCCACTTACCATGCAAACGGCATAATAACAACATAAGGACCTCATATTTAATAAGAAAAATCAATTAAGCACTATAACAAGCAGCAAGAGACTTTTACATTTATGCAATTAGGTCCTTTTAACAAATTGAACACACAAATGATCAAATTTTCGTACAAACTTTTCACACATACTAATTCACATATAATAAGCACAAAAAATAATATTTAAATATTTTTTGACTCAAATTTGTGGTCCCGAAACCACTATTTTGACTAGGGTCTAAACTAGATTGTTACATAATGTGTATATCTAGCCATGCAATATGGCTTTGTTTTGGTTGTGTTTATAAATGACTTTTGAGTATAAGCTATATGATTGAATATGGTCAATACAATGTGTTCATGAATGGCTAATAGAATTGGTCATTTTGGTAAGTTGTGGTATGTGCCTATTTTGGAATTTGGTAAGATTTAATCATGTGAATGAATGAAATAAATTGAGATTGTGAATCATATGTTTTGGTATGACTTTGGCTTATGATTTGGCATGAATGATATACGTTTTGGTTATGTATTAGTTGGAATTTGGTATGAAATGTTTTGGTTTAGATCTTGTAGAAAGTACCCAAAATTAAGGTGGCAAGTTGGCCTTGCAAATGGCCTATTTTTGTCCACATGGGCAGAGACACGAGCGTGTGTCTCAACCGCGTGCGACACACAGTTACGCTACATGGCCGTGTGTTCCCTAGGGTACCCTACAATTTAAAGTCAGTATACACTATAGTTTTGACACGGTCTAGACACACGGGCGTGTCTATCGGTCGTATGTGGAACACGGGCTGGCACATAGGCATTTGGTCGGCCGTGTGATCCAAGTCAGTAGCCTCCCTAATTTTCACACGGCCAAGCATGCGAGCGTGTCTTGTGGCCATGCGGGCAAGTTAGTATGTATGCTCTGTTTTTCCCTGGCCTAGACACATGGGCGTGTCTAATGCCGTGGAAGGCACACGGCCTATTCATATGGGCGTGTGACCTTTGTAAATTAGAAAAAAATGTTTAAGTTTTAAAAATTTTGTATCTGCTTAGTTTAGTCCTGACCTCTTTCTAAAGCATGTTTAAGGTCTTGTTGACCTAAGAAAGGGACTTTATGTTGATGTTTGACTATGATGCTATGATGTTTGTGAAATGAATGCGAAATGTTTCGATATGTCTAGTAATGCCTTTTAACCCTAGCCCGGTGACAGATACAGTTAGGGATGTTACACGTATTCCCGACGATCCCCAAGTCCACACTAGCTTTAGTAATCTATAAAACACAGACAAATAAAACACAGTAAGCTTCATAGCTTAGTAAGTTCGTACCAAAAATACTCAACAGTTCATATTATCTAAATCATCACCTAATAAACACTTAATAGTTCTCATCTCTTCATTCAATTCTAATCCATAACCATTTATCATGTATATATCATTTCATCAAGCTTCATACACATAGTATCAACTACCACATAGGTATTGTACGTACCTGTACTTTCCTGTATTTATTTATTTCATCCTCACCTCTTTGTTCAATATGTTATATCGTTCGAAAATCTTTCAATGCTTTAAGAACTCGCACACTTTGCGCATAAATGTTTAGCCGAAACTATAAAGATATTGCACACTTAGTGCCAACACATTGAACCGAAGATATCTTGGTATCGTACACATAGTGCCACATAAACCAAAGCTATTTCAATTCACACACTAAGTACTGTGTATAGCTGAAGCTATCTTGAAACACACACTAAGTGCCAAACATCGTAGACTTGTCGTCGTACACAATTGTAGTCACAAATATACAATTTCTGCATTATTAAAGTATTAAAAACATAATTGTAACTTCATTTATCACATATGAACTTACCTCGTACTTAGAATGGATGAATCGTGTCGATTATTCTATAACCTTCGATTTTCCTCGATCTAAATTCGATTCCTTTCTTTCTCAGTCTATATGAATTCAAAATTAACTCATTTAATCACACATTTATTCATTTCAATCCACAGACACATAATTAGGGTATTTTACACTTTAGCCCTTGAAATTTCACATTTTGACATTTTAGTCCATATATCATAAAATCAAAAAATACACATAATTTCACATTTCTCATGCATAACTAAATTTTCATATAGTCTCTAGTAGCCCATATCTTTCATTTATTCACACCTTTAATCACACATTTTCATATTTTCACAAATTAATCCCTAATATGTATTTTTACTCAAAATCACTTTAGAAAACATGTATATCAAACACCAAGCTTTCATTATTCATTATCAAACATTCAAAAACTCAAGCATTCATTAATGACAACTTTCAAAATCAACCACACATTCCAAAATTAGGCATGGACCAGCTAGTACTCAAAGCGACGATCACAAAAACGTAGAAATCATCAAAAATTGAGCAAAAAACATACCATAATTAAGCCACACAAGTGTCGAATGTTTTTGAGCATTCAAAATTGTTTTTCTTTCCTCAATTTCGGTAATATAAGTGGAAGATGATGAATAAAATGGTTTTTTTATTAATATTCACATTTTAAACAATTTACAATTTTAAACTTAATTTAAACCATTCAAAAAAATTCATTGTAACAGCTGGATTTCGAGCCTAACCATTTAAAAAACATTCATTGTAATAGCTCAATTTTGGGCCTAGTCAGAACAATGGTTTCGGAACCACAATTCTGAGGTCAATAAATTATTTTAGTATTATTTTATGTATTATAGCATGATTATATGAGTGCATGAAAATTTTGGTGAATTAATTTTAGTGTTTGTGAGCTTAATTGCGAAAAAGGACTAAATTGCATAAAAGGAAAAAGTTTTGTTTTACCACCCAAATATGTTAAATAGCTAGAGAACCAAAATTAGAGGTCTTTAAAATGCAAATAGGCTATTTGGGGAAAGATGGCCAGCAATGGAGACAAGGATATTAAAATGGTCAAAGGTTGGTGGCGTACTTTGTAATAAAATAAACAAAAAGAATAGGGCTATCATCTTTTTATTTTTCTCTTTCTTCTCCATCGATTTTTACCCAAGAAAATGACCATGGAAGCTTGAAAATTTTAGCAAATTCTGACCCTCACAATTAACTGATTTTGATGACTTTTCTTGATGATTTTTACGTTTTTTATACCCTTGTAGCATGACCTAGCTAATGAAGGGACTATTTTGCAAAATGGTTGAAAGTCTAGGGTTTTTCCATGAAAGCATTTATGTTGTTTTCTAAATTTTTATAGAAGAAAATGAGTCTTCGTTGTGTAATAAACAAGTTTTGTGGAAGGATTTTCATGAAAACACCTAATATGGGCTACTTTGTAAAGTTTGTTAAATAGATGGAAATTGTGTCAAATAATTGGAATTGTGGGCTGCTTCTAGTATAAAAAGAATTCGGGGCTTGGGTTGTGAGGAAATTCGATAAAAATTGATTTATGAGCCTAGAGGTAAAATTGTAAAATTGTGAAAGTCTAGGGGAAAAATGGTCATTTTGCCAAAATGTGATGTATAAAATGTATTGATTAATGTAATGATTAAATGAGTGAATTTAATCATGTTAGATCAAGAAAATCAAGATTTGGGCTTGAATAAAAAAGTACGAGGTTATGGACTAAAATGGAGTAATTGGACGAAATTTACATTCGAGGTAAGTCTATATGATAATAATAGTGCAATGTTATGTTTGAATTATAATCCTTTACTATTATTACATATATTGTATGATTTAATATATATTGGGAAGTTGATGAAATGGTGTATATGATGTGGATATATGACATGGAAGAATATTACATGAAAGGCAAGAAAATAATGATCCATGATAAGCGATATATGCAATATGTGACATATGTTATGTAAATTCTTAAAAGCTTATTTGCTATTCGAGTTGTGCCTTATTATGCTATGAATGGGCAATTAATACTATGGATAGTGAGATCGACACTTTGAGTAAGTTTGACAGAGATGGGGTATCGAAAAATATTGTCTGAACCTTAAGAATAGTCTAGGATACAAGTGCCATGTGACTAGGAATTTAGATATTTGAACTTGTTGAGTTAGTCCAAGTTCGTGATATATATGAGGTATCTAAACTCGTTGAGTTGGTTCGAGTTCACTATGGATGCAAGCATCCGAACTTGTTGAATTGCTCTGAGTTCATAATGGATGCGATACATGTAATTGGGTTTCAGGTAATGGTCTTGTGTGTCCCGCCGGTGGCTAGGTGAACCCTGAATTGGTCGGATACCTGACAGCTTGTATGAGCAGCCCGTGTGGCTACACCTTGACTGATAGCTTTTATGAGCAAACCCGTGAGTAGCTCTATTGTAAGCGTTGCATGTTATGTGGTAGCTTTGGCTATGTATGTATATGTGGCACTTATGTGCAAGTTTTTCACGTACCCAATAGTATTTCGAGGGTTCAACGAGTAATGCAATAGATGTGATGAAAATCCCAAGGAGGGCTTGTTAAAGAGGTATGGGTATATGATATATTACGATGAGTGCAGCTATGTAGACAAAGCTTATGGTTATTGAGACTTTGAAATGTTGAGACATTGGTGAGCTAAGATATATGAATTATGATTATAAATTTTGTTGCAATATCTTGTTAACTTATATTTTGTATTTGAATATGGAATTAATGAAATGGCGAGTTCATGATTAGTCAAAAGTGAACTTATGATAGTTATCATTATATTGTACTAAAACAATGTTGGACAGCAGCAGTTGGATGAGTTTGAAAATCAACCAAAAATTGTGGAAATTATGTTAGAAGCTGAATAAAATATGAAATTAAAGCTTCATGGGTCTAGTTTCATATAGAAGAAACAGTGTAAGCAAAAGAGTTTCATATTATGAAATATTTAAAATGTTATGATACAGAGTTAGAATGATTTTTAAATCCCCTGTTCCGATTTGAGAAAATCATTGGAAATTTTAGAAAAATATTTATGGGTTATAATTTATATGCTTAGAATGTCATCCAAGTCCCATATTACAAGATAATTAATTTTTAGTGATGAGGGGTCAGAACTATCTAACAGTGAAAAAGGGGTAACTTTAAGGAATAAACTGTACTTATTGGCTAGACCAAAAATTCTAAAAACTTTATGGTGAGAATGTATGTGAGTCTATTTTCAGGGAAAATTAGTGGATATTAATTTGGAATTCCGTAGCTCCAGATATAAATTATTTAGTAACTATGACTCGAGAAAACAACTTGGCTAGAACATAAGTAAAAATGAAAATATGGTTGTATTACCTTGAGAAGCATGTTGGCATATTGTTCATTATTTTCATATGGACATACTAAGCTTTAAGCTCACTCCCTCCTCTCCATTTCTTTAGTGTTGTCAGGTCCGCTAGGGGTTGGAGATTGTAACAGCCCGATTTAGACCCTAGTCAGAGTAGTGGTTTCGGGACCACAAATCTGAATATGAAAAATATTTTAAAATTATTTTCTGTGTCCATAATGAATGAATTTACATATCTGAAATTTCTGTGGTTTAATTTGTTTGTTTCCGTACTGAATATTGAAAAAGGACCCAATCGCGAAAAAGGTGAAACTATGTGCTAGATGTTAAAAGTGTCTATTTGATTTGGCTTATTTAAGTGAGGGTCCTTGCATGTCAAATTTACCATTTATGTTAATAGTGGACAAGTATGGACATGTAGTTGGTAAGTTTTAATGTTTATTACTCAAGGGAAAAATGGGAAAATGTTTATTAAAGTTGTTATAATAAAATGAAAACATGAAATTGGCCATTATTATCATGCATATAGCTGATTGTATCATGAAAATAGAAAGAAGAATACCATCCTAAGGTTCAGTCATTGATTTGGTTGATTAAGCTATGTACTTTGGTCTGTTTTTGATAATTTCTAGGTTTCTGTGATCGTTGCTTCGTGTTCTTCAAAACCCATGTCTAAATTTATGGTTCTGTTGAAGATTATGAAATGTGCCATTGATGATTATATGAGTTTTGTAATGTTTTTATATGGATTATGAAAGATATATGTGGGATTATCATGCTTTGTTCTTGAATTTTTTATGGAATAGAGATATTTGGGCTAATTTGTGAAAATAAGGTTTTGAAGGACTAAATTGTGAATTAAATATGTTATTTGGGCTTGTATAGAAGATATGTATATTCAGCCAAGCTAAAGTCTTGGTGAATTTTTCATATTTGTGATTTTGTGAAAAATGGACTAAATTATCAAAGTGTGATAATGTAAGGGCTAAAATGCAAAGTGCCCTAAATATGTGCTCATGGATTATTTTGAATGAAATGAATGATTGAATGGTTGATTTGAACTGTATTAGATCAAGAACAAAGAAAATCAGACTTAGATCGGGGGAAGTCCAAAATAATTTAATAATCTACTCGTTTTCGTCCGAATTTGTACGAGGTTAGTCAAAATACAATTACGTGTTAAATTGATTGAATGTTGTATATACTAGTCATAATCTATATCGGACGGCTGTGAGAGCCTAATGAATGAATTCCGAGTAAATTCTAATAATATGCTAGTATCTAAAAAGCTCTGTATGTTTATAAAGGAACGTTGTCATCGATATAAGATATCGTATAAGACCGTGCCTGGGAAACAGGCTTCGATTTGAGATTTATGTGTAAGACCATCTCTGGGACATCGGCATCGTATCTGAATTCGTGTAAGACCCTGTCTGGGACAGAGGCATCGATACTGAATTACATGTAAGACCATGTCTGGGACGTCGACATTATACCCATTTATGAGTATCTGTATCGTTTCTGAACCGTCTGATGATAGAATACGACATATGGAATGAATATATGAAATGTATAATCTATACAGGTACGTTTATATCGTACTAAATTTCTAAATATGAATGACTCTGTTTCTATGAAATAATGAATGCGAAGTATGTACGAAATCATTAAAATGAAACACGACATGTATACACGCAAATGAGCATAGTTAGGCTCATGAACTATTCCATGAAATGGCTATGAATTCTTGTTGTTGAATTGTACTTTATATGCTTTAATAGTTAAACCAATTGTATTTGGCTTACTTAGCTCTTTGTGGATTACTCTGTGTGATTTCTGTCTGTTTTACAGTTATCGTAGCTATTGAAGGCTCGGGGATAGTTGAGGATTGTCACCATACTATCGAGCTTATTTTGGTACTTTTGAAAGTGTAAATATTTTTAAGTATGGCATGTATAGGCTAGAATGTCTATGTATTTAAGCTTTGATATGTATATATGTTATTCCATGATAATTGGCTAGCAAATGGTATGTTTGTACTTAGTTTTGGTAAATGGTTTTGTGATGCCAAATTGTGTATACTTGTAATGGTTATATGGCCTTGTATGTGATGGTCATTTTGAAATGTGCCAAGTTGAAGAAATGGTAAGTTTAAGCATGAGTTAGAAGGTGCCATAAGTGAGCTATGAAATGAGCAATTTGGCATATTGTTGTAATAAGATTTCTAATGTGTTTTGGTATAAATTTGAATAGGTTATTGGATGATGATGGTTTAGTTATAATGAAGAATGTTTTGAGCATGGAATTGGTTGAATATTTTGGTATAAATGTTGTTTAATATTGTTGGTAGGAATGACCCAAAAAGGGATGGCAAGTTGGCTTAAACCAAGCCTGCATTGTGCCACACGGTTAGGGAAAATGGGCGTGCCTTGTGGCCGTGTATACAAAGCAGTAACCCTTAAGATTACACGGTTAAGACACATGGGCGTGTCATATGGTCATGGGCTTAAGTCAGTAGCTAGCTAAGTATCACATGACCATGGCACACGACCGTGTCTGTTGGTCGTGTGTAAAAGTCAGTATATATACTCTGTTTTGGCACGGCTAGATCACATGGGTGTGTTTGGTGCCCGTGTAAGGCACACAGCCTGGTCATACGGACGTGTGACCTCAATAGAATTGAAATTTTTTTCTAAGTTTTGAAAATTCTAAATGTGTTCGATTTAGTCCCGACTTTTTCTAAAAGTGTGTCTTAGGTCTTGGAGACCACCATAAGGGATGAATTGTTGAATTGCTTATGCATTAATATTATGTGATATCCGTGATTCTATAATGATCTGTGATGTTCTGTCTGTCTGGTAATGCCCTTTACCTAGTCTGGGAAGGTTATGGGATAGAGGTGTTACATTTTATTAGTATCAGAGCATGGTTTAGTCAGTTCTAGGACTACCATAGTGTATGTGAGTCTAGCTATACATGCCATATATCTGAAACTGCGATAGTGTGATCAATCCTGACATTGAAATGTGCTTTTATATAGCAAATGGATCCCGATAGAGCTATAGCTGACAATGTTGAAAGCAATGCCCTACTCCCGCGCAAGGGACGGTGAAAGCTAATTCTCGACTGACTACTAGTAGCCGTGATGATGAGGCTAAACAAGCCTTCTATCAGATGATGAATGGTTGGTTCATCCAATACATTAGAACCAATCCGGTTGTACAACAACCTCCACCCCGATTAATCCTTCTCAAATTCCTGTTATGCCCTCAGTGAATCCGGTTCAATTAAATAGACCACCAGTTGATGAGATTAGAAAGTATGGGGCTGAAGAGTTCCAAGCTACAACGAATGATGATGCTTAAAGAGCCGAATTCTGGTAAGAGAATACAATACGAGTGTTTGATGAAATGTCTTTGAATCCTAATGAATGTGTAAAATGTGTCGTTTCACTTTTGATATATACGGCGTACCATTAGTGGAAAACTTTAATATCTATGGTTCTGAGTGAACGGGTTACTTGGGATTTCTTCCAAGCAGAATTTCGAAAGAAATACATTAGTCAGAGATTCATCGATCAGAAATATAATGAGTTTCTCAATCTTAAACAATGTCGAATGTCTGCTACTGAATATGAACGTAAATTTGTGAGATTGATCCAGTGTGCTCGGGAATACGTATCAAATGAAGCAATAATGTGCAAAAGTTTTGAAGATGGACTAAACGAAGATATTCGTCTGTTAGTTGGGATTTTGGAAATTAAAGAAATGGCAGTGCTTGTTGAGCGAGCTTGTAAAGCTGAAGAATTATGTAAAGAGAAAAGAAAAGCTGATTCTGAAGCTAGAGATGTTAGAAAGAGATCTTCGAGTAGATCATTTCAGTTTGTGTCAAAGAAATTCCGAGATGATCATAGCCATTCAAAGGCTGATGTAAGACATTCGAATCGAGATCGAGCTAAATTGCATTCGAATTTCAAAGCTCCTGTTACTTTTGTTGCAAGTGTCCAGAATGTCTGATCTGAGAAACCTGAATGTAAACATTGTCATAAAAGACATCCGGGAAATTGTAGATTGAATGACCGAGCCTATTTCTAATGTGGATATTTGGACCATTTTGTAATAGATTGTTCTGAACCTGCTGAGCAAGAGAATGTATAGAATCCGAGACTGAGCAACATCTCAGCTAGAGGTAGTCCTTCCAGAAATACGGGAAATGCAAGTGGTGGTCAAAGAGCTACTAGGGATACTGTTGTTAGATCTGAGGCCAGAGCACTTGCCAGAGCCTATGCTATCCGAGCTCTTGAGGAAGCCTCGTCTCCAGACGTGATTACTGGTGCTTTTACTCTTTATGATACTTCTGTGACTGCATTGATAGACCCTGGATCAACGCATTCTTATATCTGTATGAATTTAGTGCACAGTAAGACTTTGCCTGTAGAGTCTACTGAATTTGTAATTAGAGTATCGAACCCCTTAGGCAAAAGTGTCTTGGTTGATAAAGTATGCAAGAATTGTCCGTTATTGATTCGATATATCTGTTTTCCTGTTGATCTGATGTTTTTTCCTTTCGACAAATTTGATATAATTCTGGATTGGTTAACTTTGCACGATGCTATTGTGAATTACAAATGAAAAGTCATTGATTTAAGGTGTAAGAATGATGAGATAATTCAAATTGAGTCTAGTGATCTGAATTGACTACCAGCTGTGATATCTGTAATGAAATCATGAAAATATGTGAAGAAATGCTGTGAAGCCTACTTAGCTTATGTGTTAGACTCGAAAGTGAATGATAAGAAAGTTGAATCTATACCTGTTGTCTGTGAGTTCCCTGATGTGTTTCCTGAAGAACTTCTAGGATTACCTCCAGTTAGAGAAATAGAATTTGGCATTGAATCGGTACCTGGTGCTACCCCAATTTCGATAGCTCCATACAGAATGGCTCCGACCAAACTAAAAGAACTAAAGTCTTAGTTACAAGAATTGACCGATCAAAGATTTGCTAGACCAAGCTTTTTACCATGGGGTGCTCTTGTTCTATTTGTTAAAAAGAAAGATGGCACAATGAGAATATGTATTGATTACCGTCAGCTTAACAAAGTGACTATAAAGAACAAACATCCTTTGCCCAGAATTGATGACTTATTCGATAAATTGAAAGGTGCTACTATGTTTTTAAAGATAGATATGAGATCGGGTTACTATTAATTGTGAGTAAAGGAATCTAATATTCCAAAAATTGCTTTCAGAATAAGGTACGGGCATTATGAATTTTTAGTTATGCCTTTTGGATTAACAAATGCACCTGCTGTCTTTATGGATTTAGTGAATAAAATTTTCAGACTGTATTTAGATCAATTTGTTGTGGCATTCATTGATGAAATATTGATTTATTCACATGATGAATCTGAGCATCTCGAACATCTGAGAATAGTGCTATAGATTCTGCAAGATAAACAATTGTATGAAAAGTTTAGTAAATGTGAGTTTTGGTTGCGAGAAGTTGGTTTCTTGGGTCATATTGTATCAGCCTCTGGTATCGGAGTTGACCCGAGTAAAATTTTAGCTATTCTGGATTGGAAACCTCCGAGGAATGTATCTGAAGTCCATAGTTTTCTGGGAATTGCTGGTTACTATAGAAGATTCTTAAAAGGTTTCTCGATGATTGCGGCTCTGTTGACAAAATTTCTTTAGAAATATGTGAAGTTTGAGTGGTCTGAAAAGTGTCAGAACAGCTTTGATCAGTTGAGAGCTTTATTGACTGAAGCTCTGATTTTAGTACATCCTGAATCGGGTAAAGAATTTTTGATTTATACTGATGCTTCGTTGATTGGTCTGGGATGTGTTCTAATGCGAGAAGGAAAAGTTATAGCTTATGCCTCGAGACAACTAAAGCCGCTTGAAAAGAACTATCCGACTCACGACCTCGAGTTAGCTGCTATTGTGTTTGCCTTGAAGATCTGGCGTCACTATCTGTTTGGTGAGAAATGTCACGTGTTTTCTGATCATAAAAGTCTGAAGTATTTAATGACGCAAAAAGATTTGAATCTGCAATAGAGAAGACGGTTAGAACTATTAAAAGATTACGAGTTGGTTACTGATTATCATCCGGGCAAAGCAAATGTGGTAGCGGATGCTCTGAGTCTGAAATCATTGTCTATGTTGCATGCGATGAACGCTCATTTAGCACTGTATGATGATATCTTGGTTTCTGCCGAATTGAAAGCAAAACCCTTGTTTACACAATAGATCTGCGAGGCTCAGAAGTTTGACGATAAATTAATAGCAAAACAAGCTCAGTGTGATTCTGAATTCCGAGTTGATGTTTATGATTTTTTGAGATTCAGAAATAGACTTTGTGTTCCAAGAAATCCGGAGTTAATTCGGACGATTTTGAGTGAAGCTCACAGTAGTAGATTTCCTGTACATCTGGGAAGTACGAAAGTGCATAACGATTTGAAACAACTATATTGGTGGCCGGGAATGAAAAGAGATATTTCTGACTTTGTTTCGAGATGTTTAATCTGTCAGCAAGTTAAAGCTGAGCATCAGATGCCATCTGGTTTGTTACAACCAATTATGATTCCTCAGTGGAAGTGGAATCGAGTAACCATGGATTTTGTTTCGGGTTTGCCCCTGTCTTCGAGAAAGAAAGACGCAATTTGGGTTGTAGTTGATCGTTTGAAGAAATCAGCTTATTTTATTCCAATTCAATTTGATTACTCAGTCGATAAATTAGCTGAGTTATATGTTCATGATATTGTGAGATTGCATGGTGTGCCTATATCTATTGTGTCTGATAGAGATTCGCGATTCACTTCGCGTTTCTGGAAGAAATTGCAAGAGGCTTTGGGCACAAAATTGCACTTCAGTACTGCTTTTCACCCACAGACGGATGGTCAATCCGAGCAGATTATTCAGATACTCGAGGATATGTTGAGATGTTGCATTATTGAGTTTGAAGGTACGTGGGAACAATATCTACCTTTGATTGAATTTGCGTATAATAATAACTTTCAATCGAGCATTAAAATGACACCGTACTAAGCCTTATATAGTAGAAAGTGTAGAACTCTGTTATACTGGTCTGAGCTTAGTGAGAATAAGATTTACGGTATTGATCTGATAAAAGAAATAGAACAGAAAGTGAAAGTAATCCGAGATAGTCTGAAAGTTGCCTCTGTCAGAAATCTTATGCGGATTTAAAATAAAAAGATATAAAATTTAAGATCGGTGATAAAATGTTTCTAAAAGTATCTCCGTGGAAGAAACTGTTTCGATTTGGTAAAAAAGACAAGTTGAGTCCGAGGTTCATCAGACCTATGAAATCATCAAGCAAGTTGGACCGGTTGCTTATAGATTGAGGCTACCATCTGAGTTAGAAAATATACATAATCGATGCTTCGACAATACAGATACTTTCCTTTTCATAAAATTTCCCCGTTTGATATTGAATCCAATCTGATATGACTTACGAAGAAAAGCCGATCTGTATCTTAGCTCGTGAGGTTAAAGAATTGTGAAATAAGAATATTCCGTTAGTAAAAGTATTGTGACATTGACATGGCATTGAAGAGGCCACATGGGAGCCTGAATATTCAAGGAGACAGCAATATTCAAATCTGTTTAACGGTAAGATTTTCGGGGATAAAAATCCCTAAGGGGAGAATTGTGATAGCCCAATTTAGACCCTAGTCAGAATAGTGGTCTTGGGGCCACAAATCTGAGTCTGAAAAATATTTTAAAAATTTTTTTGTGTCCATGATGAATGAATTTGCATCTAAGAAATTTCTGTGATTTAATTTGTCTGTTTCCGTACTGAATATTGATAAAGGACCCAATCGCGAAAAAGGTAAAAGCTATGTGCTAGATGTTAAAAGTGTCTATTTGATTTGGCTTATTTAACTGAGGGTCCTTGCGTGTCAAATTTACCATTTATGTTACTGGTGGACAAGTATGGACATCTAGTTGGTAAGTTTTAATGTTTATTAGTCTAAGGAAAAATGGGAAAATGTTTATTAAAGGTGTTATAATAAAATGAAAACATGAACTTGGTCATTATTATCATGCATATAGTCGATTGTATCAGGAAAATAGAGAGAAGAAGACCATCCTAGGGTTCGGTCATTGATTTGGTTGATTAAGGTATGTACTTTGGTCCGTTTTTTATAATTTCTATGTTTTTGTGATCGTTGCTTCGTGTTCTTCAAAACCCATGTCTGAATTTCTATTTTTCTTGAAGATTATGAAATGTGCCATTGATGATTATATGAGTTTTGTAATGTTTTTATATGGATTATGAAAGATATATGTGAGATTACCATGCTTTGTTCTTGAATTTTTTATACAATAGAGATATTTGGGCTAATTTGTGAAAATGAGGTTTTGAAGGACTAAATTGTCAATTAAATATGTTATTTGAGCTTGTATGAAAGATATGTATATTCGGCCAAGCTATAGTCTAGGTGAATTTTTCATATTTGTGATTTTGTGAAAAATGGACTAAATTTTGAAAGTATGAAATTGTAAGTGCTAAAATGCAAAGTGCCCTAAATATGTGTTCATGGATTATTTTGAATGAAATGAATGATTGAATGGTTGAATTTTAATTGTATTAGATCAAGAACAAAGAAAATCAGACTTAGATCGAAGGAAGTCCAAAATAGTTGAATAGTCGACTCGTTTCTATCTGAAATTTGCACGAGGTAAGTCAAATACAATTACATGTTAAATTGATTGAATGTTGTATCTACTAGTTATATCTGTATTGGACAGCTGTGAGAGCCTGATGAATGAATTCCGTGTAAATTTCGAGAATATGCTAGTATCTGAAAAGCTTTGTATGTTTCTACAGGAATGTTGCCATCGATCTGAGATATCGTATAAGACCGTGTCTGGGACACAGGCTTCGATTTGAGATTAACGTGTAAGGCCATGTCTGGGACATCGACATCGTATCTAAATTCGTGTGAGACCCTGTCTGGGTTAGATTATGACATATGAGAATGAATATACTGAATTACATGTAAGACCACATTTGGGACATCAGTATTGTACCCGTTTATGAATATCTGTATCATTTCTAAACTGTCTGATGATAGAGTATGACATATGAGAATGAATATATGAAATGTATAATCTATACAGGTACATTTGTATCGTACTAAATTTCTGAATATGAAAGACTCTATTTCTGTGAAATAATGAATGCGAAGTATGTATGAAATCATGGAAATGAAACATGAAATGTATACAAGCAAATGAGCATAGTTAGGATCATGAACTATTCTATGAAATGGCTATGAATTCTTGCTGTTGATTTTTACTTTATATGCTTTAATAGTTAAACTAATTGTATTTGGCTTGCTAAGCTCTTTGTAGCTTACTCTGTGTGATCTTTGTCTATTTTACAATTATCGTAGCTACTGAAGGCTCGGGGATAGTTGAGGATTGTCACCATACTATCGAACTTATTTCGATACTTTTGAAAGTGTAAATATTTTTAAGTATGGCATGTATAGGCTAGAATGTCTATGTATTTAAGCTTTGATATGTATATATGTTATGCCATGTGAATTGGCTAGCAAATGGTATGTTTGTACTTAGTTTTGGTAAATAGTTTGTGATGCCAAATTGTGTATACTTGTAATGGTTATATGGCCTTGTATGTGATGGTCATTTTGAAATGTGCTAAGTTGAGGAAATGGTAAGTTTAAGCATGAGTTAGAAGGTGCCATAAGTGAGCTATGAAATAAACATTTTGGCATATTGTTGTAATAAGATTTTTAATGTGTTTTGGTATGAATTTGAGTAGGTTATTGAATGATGATAATTTAGTTATAATGAAGCATGTTTGAGCATGGAATTGGTTGAACATTTTGGTAGAAATGTTGTTTAATATTGTTTGTAGGAATGACCCAAAAGGGGTGGCAAGTTGTCTTAAACCAAGCCTGCATTGTGCCACACGGTCAGGGAAACGGGCATGCCTTGTGGCCGTGTATGCAAAGCATAACTCTTAAGATCACAAAGTTAAGACACATGGGCGTGTCATATGGCTGTGGGCTTAAGTCAGTAGCCAGCTAAGTATCACACGACCATGGCACACTGTCGTGTCTGCAGGTCGTGTATAAAAGTCAGTATATATACTCTGTTTTGGCATAGTTGGATCACATGGGTCTGTCTGCTGCCTGTGTAAGGCACACAGCCTTGTCACACGGACATGTGACCTCAATAGAATTGAAATTTTTTTTATGTTTTTAAAATTCTGAATGTGTTCGGTTTTATCCCGACCTTTTCTAAAAGTATTTCTTTGGTCTTGGAGACCTCCATAAGGGATGAATTGTTGAATTGCTTATGCATTAATATTATGTGATATTCATAATTCTGTATTGATCTGTGATGTTCTGTCTGTCTAGTAATGCCCCTTACCTATTCCGGTGACAGTTGCGGGATAGGGTGTTGTAGAGATTGTCGGAGGTAGCATCACACTATCAAGTTACTACCTTTGGAATAATGAAGCATATGTTAGAAATTTTCAAGTGAGTGGCATGTATAAGGATCTCGTTTCATGGTATGTATTATTATGATTTTGGCCAAATGTATTGGCTCATATTAACTTATATGTATATGGCCATGAGATGTGCCTCATATTGGTTTTGGTTTGTAAATCTAGCTATTCATGTTATGTCTAATGTTTATGATGTGATTATGTTTGGTTGCCATGGATGGTTGGTCATATGAGATGTGTGTTGGATGTATGCTTTATGACCAATTGAGGTGGTCATGGCCATGTAGTAATTGCACGTTATAAAAACAATGTGATAATGGTTGAACATGAGTATTGGATGGATAAGTGGACAACCATAGTATAATGGTAAAAGTGATCATCAAATGACAAGTCTTATGAATGTGAATTAAGGGATATAGACTTGATTTTACATGAGTAGATGCATTGCTTGTAGAGGACATGTTAATGGTATGAATATATCTTATTAAAGAGTGTTTAATCACTAAAATAATGCCATGATTTGTGGTTTTAATATGTAAAAGGTTGTAAGGGTTTAAGAGTAACATGAAGGCTTTGAAAATAGCCTAAGTGTTGGCTACACGGGCTTAGACACAGCCGTGCGTCTCAACGTGCAGGGTCACGGCTGGAGACACGGATGTGGCCGGTGTGGTTCGATTTGCTGTGGCGTCATACAGGTAGAGTGGACGGGCGGTAGAACGGATGTCCATGTCAGGCGTGTGACTGTTTTTGGTTTTTTTTTGAACTTTTAGTTCGATTTGTTTCGTGATTTTGCTGTTCATTATGACATTTGTTTGAAGTTTTTGTTTATGCTCGATTTTGTGTATGTGTTGTTTAAGTGGTATGTCTGTACTATCTGGCATCAGACACGGGTAAGGGGTGTTACAGTTAGTGGTATCAAAGCTATGATTAGTCGGTTCTCAGGCTAACCTAGCATTTGCGATAGTCTAGCCATACATTCCACATAAAATCTGGGATAGTGCGATGTCTCTCAACGCGAATGAGGTCTATCTCGCTTAGGCAAAGATACTCTCCAACTGAGTTACATCCGACCATGTTGGAATGATGCTAAGTATCTTAGTAAAGTGCACTTATGATGAAATGAGACTCACGAAGGTATGAATAAAATCTATGATGAATATATGTTGATGTACAAATGAAAATTTATTATGTGATGAACTTATCCGTAATTGTTTGACATTCTTATGATGCTACGTGCTTGACGTATTTTTATTATGTGAATGTGATAAATAAATTGACCCAATTTCATAAAATGTATGTATTATTGTACTTGTTTGGATGAGATAATCGGAAAGTTTATATGACATAAATATGCATGTTAATCGACCTGAATGCATAGTATAACTGTGATGGCATTGCTATGATAATGATGATGCTAATCTACAACGTGTATATATGGAGTCGAGTTAGAGGTTTACAACCTCACCCTTACCAATGGTCCATAGTGAAATTTCATAAGATATTGTTGAATAAGTTCCCAAGTGTGAAACTGAAAAGTTTAGTGGTAGCACAATTATAATGTATCCGAGATAGAAATGGGTTGTTTAGTAAGAGAGTATTAAAGAGATAACGATTGTTTGAAGATCATTCGAACTATGCCATGTCTCAGTTAAGAAAGAAGTTAATTTTGATTAACCGATCCGGTCAGGTATGGTATTATAGGGATGAATTACTTGGAATCTCTACTAATTGATTTTCAGTAATGAATGAAATGATGCCGGGAGTGGATAACATAAATAGTTGAGGGAATAATGTTTGAAGGGTAAAGATGTCTGAATATGACAGTTCAGTTAACAGATTTTGACAATCTTTTCTAAGGTATTCATGTGGCTATCTATGTTCCGATAAAATTCTTATCATACGAGAAAGTTGTTTAATCTTGATGATAGTCGAAAGCATTATCCATTTGATTGGTTTATAATCTGCATCATTCTATTTCTTTCTGGTGTCCTATATTTTCTATCTGATGAAAGTTGATAAGGATGTGTGTGATGCTATGACTCTGTTTCTTCTAATTGGTACTTTGTTCTGTATATATATATAACAATTTGTGGTCCTTGTTGCATTTGATTCTAATGGGTCTGTATGGTATCTTCTTTGGATTTCTTTTTCCTGGGATTGTTATGATCTTTATTATTCCATCTGGGCTATGATCTCAGAATTTTTTCGTCTTCATATATGATGTAATGTCTCGCTTCTTGTCATTCCTATTATTATATGTATCGGACATGGTTCATTGTATAGGACATTCCTGGTTGAGCTAAAGTGTCTATTATGTTATATCTTGTCTGATCACAAAACACAGTGATATTGATGTGAGTTTTCTAGTTTTCATAAAGGGGTGAATTAGTCAAAGTGTGGATTGTGGTAGCTCAGTCCAGATTGTGTTTTGGGATTCATTTACTGTCATTGCTTTTCTATTGGAATTAGCAAAGAAATGTCTGTTTGGACTAAACATTTATAGTGATTTTTAATTGTGTTATGAAGATATAAGTTTATGTTTTTTTTCTATACTGTGAGGATTTCTTGAATTATTTGATTGGTAATTAGTTGATTCGGTTGTTCATCTTGTAGTTGTTTGTTCGTTCGGATTAATATGTATTTTCCAGTTATTTGGTTGAAATAAATTCTATTTCTTTATGGGTTAATCGGTACTCATGATGAATGATGTGAATGTTAAAAGACTTATTATAAGTAAGGTTGTCCTATTGATAGAATTATCGCTTTGTGTAAATTGTGATAGTGTACGACTCTTGATGATATTAAACTGTGTTCTTCTATAGTAATGATCCTGACTGAGTTGTAGTAGATGACATAGAAAGCAATGCACCAGCCCCGCTCAAGGGACGGTGCCTGAAGAAAGTAGACCAGTAACCGTGAGCCAAGGGGGAGGCTAGAGAGGCCTTCTTCCAAATGATGAATGATTGGTATGCAAGTTCGTCCGTGCGAACCCAGTGCTCAGATCGCACCTCCTCCACCCCTCCGAACCTCAGCTTGCACCCGAGGTATGATTTATGAGATTTCTAAAATCCTGTGGATAAGATTCGAAAACAGGAGCAAGGAGTTTAGAGCTAACATTGGGATGATGCTGAAAGAGCCGATTTTCTCGAGAATTCTATTGGGTCTTGTGAACTGTCTTGTACACCTGAAGGTGTTTGAAGTGTGTTATTCGTTGTTGAGATGAGCTACAATTGTGGAAGACTTTTATTTTGGTGTAGAGGCAGTTACTTGGGACTTCTTTCAGGAGGAATTCCGGAAGAAGTATATTAGCGAGAGGTTTATCGACAAAAAACGTAAGGAATTGCTTGAACTTAAGCACGGTCGCATGTCGGTTGCTGAATATGAGTGACAGTTCATCCGACTTAGTAAGTATGCCTGAGAGTGTGTGCCTACTGAGGCTAAGATGTTCAAGAGGTTTAAGGACGGACTTAATGAGGATATCAGGGTGTTAGTGGGCATCCTTGAACTAAAGGAATTTGTTGTGCTTGTTGAACGGACATGTAAGGCTGAAAATTTGACAAGCGAGAAGAAGAAAGCCAAGTTGGAAGCTAGAGATATGCACAAGAGAATGATGAGCAAATAGGCCCTAACTCAGTCTAAGAAATCTAGAGATGTGTATTCTCGTTCTTATGCATCGGCAGAACGCTCCCGTAGAAGTCATAAGAAGCAAAGTTCGGGTTTTCGACTCAAGCTACATCTGTAGCTAGCGTAGGAGA